>NC_142203.1:62974246-63274246 GCF_049639895.1 Pseudopodoces humilis | reverse complement strand
ATTTCATTTATTACTGTCATTGCAGCACAACTTCTGCATTAAGTAATTAATGAATTCAGTAGTCTTAATCTTAATCCCTTCTCTTCATACATATGCTTTGATACTTCCAAGTAATATCTCAACATAGTTGTGACTTCTACATTTTTTTCTATAGAACAGGAGAGTGACAGGATTCAGTGTTTGTGTAGAAACCTATCTCTGCTGCATTGTGTTAATGCATAACAAATATATCTGTATGATATTTATGGCTTTACTTTCTGTTACAAAAGAAACACTGGTGCTGAAAGAACTTTGTGTATATGACAAAATGATCTCACTGGTTTTGAAACTAGTCCGTGCAGAGAACTCCATTTTGCTTTTGTGTCAGTACTAGGCTCCTGTTGTATACAGTTTAAATCTAAGAAGTCATTGAAAAGTTACAGAGTTTTCCTGTCTTTTCCTTCTAGGTTTAGCTGGTATGTTAGGGCTGGGCATTGTAGCACCTAACGCTGCTTTCACACAAATGGTGACGACGTTTGGCCTCTCTGGAATAGTGGGGTACCACACAGTGTGGGGTGTGACTCCTGCTCTGCACTCCCCACTAATGTCTGTCACTAATGCTATCTCAGGTAAGTGGCTGTCACACAGCTGCTTGTTTTCTACTTGAAGGAGGCACAACTCCTTTTACCTGAATTAGTGTTGCTGTGCATATTTGAGTTTACTTTCATAAATAGCAAAGACACCTGAAATGTTGTATTTCTGGGAGTATGATTTTTTCAAAAGAAAGGCAAATATGATCCTTTTAATTTTCATAATGTTTTATGCTTGACCTAATTGCTTAAAAGTTTGTTTTACTGGCAGGGCTGCAGTCTCCTTTCATAGACCACATCTTTCTTCCCATGTCTTCAAAATATTGCCCTGAAAATAACTTACCTTTCCTATTTTTTACATTCTTTTATTCATCTCCTCAAACTATGTGCCTTGAGAGAGGGGGAAAATGAAAAGAGATCTTTAAATACTCATATGATGCATAATTCTTAAAAATAAGATTTTATTTATCTGTGTTTGGCTATATGTGGCAGGTGGCAAGTGTTCTACTTTGGTTATTAAAAGCAAAGTTTGTGTTATTGAACAAGTACTTGGCTAACTCTGTGCTTGAGGCACTGTTCTCCAGAATTACATTCATATACCCTTTTTTTCCTTTTGAAACATGTTTGTATTCTTGAAAAAGACCGTGGTAGTCTTCTTCAAGCATTAATGTGTGAAGTAGGAGTCAAAATTTGAGTTGACTGGTATTTGTCCAGCAGTTGAAAGGAAACTTCCTATACTTATAGAGGCTTTTAAGGTTACATGGTAACCTTTTCCAGTAACACTTTTTTCTCTTTCAAACAGGTCTGACTGCAGTTGGTGGACTGGTGCTGATGGGAGGACACTATCTCCCTGAAAACATTTCCCAAAGCCTAGCAGTGCTTTCAGCCTTTATATCTTCAGTCAATATTGCAGGTATGAATGTTAGGTTTTCTCCTGAGGATAACTTCAAGTACTAGTGTAATTAACTCTTTAATTATATAATTCCAGAAGTACTAGTCTGAGAATAGAATCTGAGAGCATTTATCAGTAAAAACCTATCACCACTCCCAATTTTCACAGTAGGTATTGTAGGTATTTTGCATACCCTGTGAAGTAACCTTTTTTAGGAAATTCTTAAATGTGCATTTTCCTTTCATAGTATCCTTTGGGTGATGATTATATTTTCCTGTATAACCCAAGAAGGTAGTTGTAGAGGATTTGTACTTGTTTTAATTTTCCTAATTGAAATAGTGGCATAGAACAAAATTTTGTTTCCTTGAGCTTCTGAAGTCCCAGCTTCAATAATAAAAAAGACAAGAAAGTGAGCAATGTGACTTAGAAATACTGCTTTTGCTAGACTAGGTGGGTAAAAGAACACAGTCATAAATGAAGCTGTATCCTGCAGTCAATGTAGAGTATGGAGCCAGAGCAGGTTCTCCTTTTCTTCTGAATTTCTTCCAAAGGCTAAAAGAGACAGCAAGATCTAACCCTGAATATACCTTTGTTTCCTGGTGGTTTTCTAGGTTACTAGCTTTATTGGTTGCTGAATTGTGTGGTAATATGGTATTACTAAATATTTCTCTTATAACTTGGCATGTGCTTGATTTCAGATTTTATTTTTTTAAGATTGGTCCTTTACTTTGTCCAGGTGGCTTTTTAGTTACACAGAGAATGCTGGATATGTTCAAACGTCCCACAGACCCTCCTGAGTACAACTATTTGTACCTGCTCCCTGGTGGTGTATTTGTAGGAGGATATGCAGCTGCTCTCAGCGGTGGCTATAACATTGAACAAGTAAGAAGATAACTTTATGGCTCTTAGCCCAGTGCTCAGTGTTATGTTTCTTCATGCCTGTTCTGTTGAGGAGTAAATAACAAATAATCCAAGGTCTTTCCATCATGTTCCCACAAGGCCAATCTGAAGCTGATTAACTGTAAGCTTGCAGTCACATAGCTAACATACTTTAAAAGCTCTGTTGTTGTTTGGTTTTGTGTTATCATAGCAGGTGCTTTTATGTGTTGGACTGTTTTCCTAAATTACAGTCTAAATAATACAGTAATCAAAGAAATCAGTCTTTGTTTTAAATGTTTCTGAAAGTTCAGCTTGGCATGACAGTTAAAAAAGGTTGGGATCAGTTTTCAGCACAGAGGGATGTACAGAGATTTTACCTAAAGCATCTTTTTTAGTAAACTTTTGTTTGCATTTGTTTTAATAGCAAGAAAAAGTTTGGAAAAAGCAAATCCAAACATACTGTTATGGCAGAGGCTTCTAATGCATTTGGGTTTTTTTCAATTATCTGGACATATATAACTCAGTTCATGTAAGTTTGATTATACTTTTTGCAAGCAACAGTTACAGAGTGCCACAGAATCATCAATGTAGGACAAGACCTACATTAAAGATCATCAAGTCCAGCTATCAGCCTTGCACCACTAGTGACTACCATGGTCACTATCAGACCATGTCCTCAAGTCCCACACCCACAAGTTTTTTTGAACACTTCCAGGAATGGTGACTCCAGCACTTTCCAGGGCATCTGGTTCCAATATTCTGCCACGCTTTCCATGAAAAAGAATGTCCTAGTTAACCTTCCTATTGAGCAAGTAGAGGCCATTTCCTGTTGTCCTCTCACTTTTTACCTAGGAGATGAGACCAATTCTCACCTGGCTACAACCTCATTTTGAGGAGTTGTAGAGAGTGATAAAGTCTCCACTGAGTTTCCTTTTCTCTAGACTGAACACCCCCAGCTCCTTCCTCATCAGTCTTGTGGTTCAGATGCTTCACCAGCCCTGTTGCCCTTCTCTGCACTTGCTCCAGTGTCTTTGTTGGAATGAGGGGTCCAAAATTGGACACAGATTTCAAGGTGTGGCCTCTCCACTGCTGACTACTGGGGAATGATCACAGTTTTACTCCTTCTGACCACGTTATTGCTGGTAGTTCAGAACTATCTAAACTATTTCTTAGTTCAAATTTGCCATAAACAAATTCTAAAACTATTCCTATAATGAACAGGACCATTTAGCTTTGGGTTTGTGCTAAAGGAAAGGTTGCTTCTGAACTGATAAGGAAAATTAGTTCGGCTCTAGTTAATATTCATTCTGCAGATAAAATAAGATCATCAAGTGAGGGAAAAGCTTTATAGATAGCACATTTTAATTGGCTAAAAACACATCCTGTATGGCAGTTTCTTAACTTCAGTTAAGAATTGTGACTTAAACACATTCTGGAGAAGTCAGCCCTTTAGTGTAATAATTGGAGATGTTTTTACAGCAATGCGATTTGTCACTACTTCATACTGATGGTTTTCCTGTTTTAAAGGTGATGTATCTGGGCTCAGGACTGTGCTGTGTTGGTGCCCTGGCTGGTTTGTCTACCCAAGGAACAGCTCGTCTTGGAAATGCTTTGGGTATGATCGGTGTTGCAGGAGGTTTAGCCGCAACCCTTGGAGGCCTTAATCCCTCGCCTGAATTGTTGGCACAGATGTCAGGTGCAATGGCACTTGGTGGGACCATAGGTACGTGTATGATGAGGGAAACCACATGTCCAGAGGTAAATGATCTTGCCCAACTTCATACTTCTGTTCAGTTTCTGACCAAATACTGCCAAATTCCGTCTTTCACTCTGTGCCTCTGCACAGAAAACAATGAATTTCTCAATATTTATTGAAGCTTCTTAGCACATGATATGCTTTAATCTTTCTATTTTTCATGATGTTCTCCTTGCACAAAATACACATGTGCAGCCTTCAGTTCAATGCCATAGCAATTTCTAGTTGGAGCAGGCTTGTGTGTGTGTGTAATCATTGCACACTGAACCATCCTATACAAATTTCTAGCTGAACAAGTGGGTTGTGTTTTTAAGATTTCCCTTCTGTCTTCAACTCTCAATAGGTCTGACAATCGCTAAACGCATCCAGATTACAGATCTGCCTCAGCTAGTGGCTGCTTTCCACAGTTTGGTTGGTTTGGCTGCTGTGCTCACCTGTGTAGCAGAGTACATGGTTGAATATCCTCACTTTGCCACTGATCCTGCTGCAAACCTCACCAAGATTGTGGCCTATCTTGGGACATACATTGGTGGAGTGACTTTCAGTGGCTCTCTTGTTGCATATGGAAAACTGCAAGGTGAGAGGTTCTATGCAGAATTAAATATTTGTTAAAGGGCTTTTCTTTCCCCTGGAGCTGGCTCTACTTTTAGACTGCTGTGTAATTGAGAAGAAACACTGCATTTTGCACCAGGTAAAAGTTTTTATGTTTAATTTTAACGAGTGTACTTTTGTGTTTCTAATTCTGTTTAGTTTGTGTGCAGCTTTAGTTATGAAAGGTTGTCTTCAGTGCTTGGGCATATTACTACTATTCATCTCTTGTCTAGAAATAAGTGTTGCTTTTCTGTTAATACATTGATGCTTTTCCTTGAATTTATTTTATTGAACTTTTATGATCATAACTTTGTATTTCTGAGCAGACATTTTAATTGAAACTCTCATGTTGCTGGATTCAGTGAGAACTAGTAATAATTCTAGGATTTTGTTCTTAACACTGCAATCTTCACTAAGGTAGGCAGCTTGCAGTATTGAGGCTGTCTGACTTTAAACCATTCAGTTCACTGTCTGTTTACCTACTGCACAAACTCCATGCTTCTTGCTGTTTTAGCAAGTATGCTTTCTAAGTTAAATACTCACTAATTCCTGATTCTTATGCTTGCAAAGGTTTCTTTATTGCATTTGTTTTTGTTTTTGTAAGCACACAGCTTTTGAGAAGCTGAGGTAATACTTGTACTAAGAATTTCAGGCTAACAGCTTCCTATTACTAATCCTGTTGTTAACTTTGCAATAGTTCCTTTGGGAAACATCTGTTTGCTTTCTTCAGTGTTTGTGAGACCAACCATTGAAGGAGGAAATATGACAAGGATGGAAAGCTGTCTTCTCTAATAATCTTTTGAAGGATTTGTCCGTAGTATGTATTTCTGATGTATCTCTGCTAAGCACTTACTCATTTATTTCTTCTTGGTTATTTTTACTCTCTCCATTGTACCCATCAGTGATTTGTGCGCATGTCCCTGGTGAGCTTCACTGCCTGTTTGAGCCTGTGCTCCTATTTCTGTTTACTTCTTTTTCCCTTGCATTTTCATGTCATCATGATACAAAATATGAAGCTTGTCTATCTAATGAATTACTGATCCTGTGGTATGGAAAAGGGTAGTAAGTGACACACTTTGACTCCCCTGCCTGAGACCATCAGTTCATTCTTTCTCTTGAATTCAGCTAAATTTAAATGAGACACTGTTATTGCTGATGTAAGTTATTCCTGGGAAACTTGCATTTTGCAACTCTTTTTCATGTGGTTTGAAAAAAAACCAGTAATACAAAATAAATGTGACTGTTTTAAACTGAATCGTACAAATACTGAACACCCTTTTCCCATCAAATTTCTGCAGATGTGGGAAGCTGTGGGAGTTCTGTGTGACTGAAAGTAGTTGTGAATTTAATGCATTTGAAAGCAGGAGTGTTTTGTACTTGGCGTTATCTGTGTAGTCATATTTTTCTAAGCACAAAATTTTTGCGAGACTGAGATAATCCTTGTGTAGAAGTTCCAGCTAAAAGCCTCCTTGAACTGTGTGTCGTAGTCAACATACAAAGACCAGGAGTCAAAGTGAAAGCACTTTGTTGAAGGAAAAATAAAAAAATCTCTTTTCCTTTTTCAAAAGGAAAAGAGATTTTCCTGACTATTCTGGAGCACTTCAGTAAAATTAGGAAGTAAACAGAGTTCAAACAAGAGTATTTGAGAATCTTGAGGAAGTTTGAATGTGTTGCAATTCTGAGTCAGCAGAAGAGCTCAGCTTCAATTAACTTGTTTTATCTCCTGCCCCTCCCTTTTTCTCATTTTTAATTTTTCTTTTGCTGAGTTATTCAGTCTTCTCTGAAGGTAAGAAACAGGCTCCCCTGAATGTACACGTTCATGTCGGAAAATGTGTTTGGTTGCAGGCATCTTGAATTCTGCGCCTCTGCTCTTGCCTGGTCGACATGCATTGAACGCAGGCTTGCTGGCTGCCAGCATTGGTGGGATGGTTCCCTACATGATTGATCCTTCTTACACCACGGGAATTACTTGCCTGGGTTCTGTGTCAGCACTCTCAGCCATAATGGTAAATTGAGGGATTGTAGAAAATGAAACAAGGAGTTTATTCTCCAGTTTTGCAAGTTTCCTCTTTATGGATTATATTTTACCATCCTGAGTCACAGTGGGAATGGTGCCTGTGTGGTAAATTGCAGTAGCAAGTAGCAACTGACTTTTCCAGATCTAGCTGTAAACCAGAACTGTTCCAGAGAACTGGAATGCACTTTTATAATTACAGCTTTTGCAGCTATTAATTAGTGAAGCTTTTTAAAAGATACAGTGATATTTGATAAGACTTTTTGGAAAGTAAATCACTAAAATACTTAAAATAGCTCTGGATCTACTTCCCGCATTCACTTACACCACCAGTGTACAATAATGTTGCAAAATTTACCTTGAATATTGCCATTCTGTAAACTGAGTCTTGCAAAGACTGCACAATATGAATGCCTTATGGTATGAACTGGTCCATGGAGCTGGTAGGATAATTTTTCAAGAAAAAAAATATGTGACTGAACGGAACATGTATATGGCGTGGTACCTTCCTGTCCTCTGAAAAGGCAGATTTGGTAAGTCCAATCCTCAGGCCACAGCCTCAATACCTACACTGGAAATACTTGAATAGGTTCTAGGTAACTTCATAGCTGCCTAGAAAGGTTGTGGATGTCCCATTCCTGTAAGTGTCCAAGACCAAGTTGGATGGGGCCCTGAGCAATATGATTTAGTGTGTAACATCCCTGCCTAAGGCAGGGCAATTGGAACTGCTGGAAACTGTTGGAAAGGCTGACCTTTAAGGTTCCTTCCAACACAAACCATTCTATGATTCTATGTTTATTCTTCAGTGCTGCGGGCTAGGTATCTTCTCTGGATGTTCTCCTTAGTCACTGCTGATACTGAAGTATTTTCTTTCCTTCTCCAGGGGGTCACTTTAACAGCAGCTATTGGAGGTGCTGACATGCCTGTAGTTATTACTGTCCTGAACAGTTACTCTGGATGGGCCTTGTGTGCTGAGGGCTTTCTCCTGAACAACAACTTGCTGACCATTGTTGGTGCACTCATTGGCTCCTCTGGTGCCATCCTCTCTTACATTATGTGTGTGGTAAGAAGTCAACAGAAACTCTGCTTCTTTGCTAAGTAATGAAAAAACTTCTTTAACCATGTTTTTTAGGAAGATAAGCCATTGGATCTCAAACTGTTACATGTTTATAGACTAGAAAATTCTTGATTGAAACAGCTGGACTAGATATCAGTGATTTTTCTTTGGTTTGGTGAGAGACATATCTCAAAAGTGAGGAAAGTCCTTGCATTGACTTAAGCATTAATGGTTTGAATCTGAGCTTGAAGAAGTATGACTACTTGTGGTCAGCTATTTATTTTTCAGTCATACAGCTTTTGCAACCTGGTTAAATTTAAGCTAGATTTAATATGTAGCAGGAGATACTTTAAGTAGTGTGTTTGTTTAAAAAGCTATTGGTTAGCCAGTGATTTATAGTTTGGTTTTTGGAGTGCAGAAAGGTGTGATCTTGTCTTCAGAGCAGCTACTTTGGAATACCACGGGGTGGCAGCAGGCTTGCACGAGTTCAGTGGTGATGTGCCTGTGTGTAATTCTGCTTAATTTCTGCCCTTGTGCTCTTTGATCAGTGCCACTGTTCTCCTGTCCAATGTTTTCCTCTGGTCAGCTCTGGCGATCATCTTTTACTTCATCTCCCACTGATAAATAGTATTGTTCCCATGTTAAGAATGTTCAGTATCATTCTTTTTCATCATTCTTGAGGAAGAATTTCAGAAAAGCTTTAGAAGGTATTCTTGTGCAACTACATGGAAGTGAGTTCAAATGAACAACTCAGGTATGAATTTAAAAGAATCTTGTTCTTTCTTGATCATTTTCTCTCTCCTTATCAAAAGAAAATCAAATTATGTAGGTCATATATTTAGTTGTATACATTCAGAAATTTAGTCCATGTCAGTGAAAAAATAGTGCTTATGGGTAACACAGGTATGAAAATTCTGTTCTTTAAGGATCAAATGCTTGTAAACCTTAGGGAAAAAGTGAACTGTTTAGTATGTATTTACCAGTAATCTATCTATACCTTCATTTTTCTGATACTGTCTCCTTCCTTTCTTAATATTGCTTACCCCTAAGCACTCACAAAAGAATTTTGAAATACTTACAGAGTTGGTTAGAGGAACCCAGGTAAATAGCAAGCCTGGGGGTATAGTTTGCAAAGAGTTAGGCAGTGACAGAGTGGCTTTCTTCTATGTTTCTCAGATTACAGGAAGTTTAGTTTTTGAGGTAGTGTCTAGAAATCTTGTGCTGCTTTATATAAAAGCATATAGAACTTAGACAACTGAAGGTCATCAACCAGTAAAATGAAAATTATTTTGTATGATTTCTGGACAATAAATAGAATAACATGCTCTCAGCCCAGAATTTTTCTTTTCTGCTTTACTTCCTTTAATGGAAATAATAATTACTTTTAAAAGTATTGTTATAATCAGGGGATTCAGTATCATTGTCTTGAACCTGCATTTCAGGAGAAGGAAATGCTCAAGAGTTTCAATAAATTCTGCTTTTGGTGTTTCAACCAGTGCTAATGAAGGAACAGTTTTCCCTTCCACTTTTGTTTTTTTCTTTTGTTTTGTCCCCCCTACTCTTTAGTATGATTTCTGTCAAAACCATTATGGATACTTATCTACTACAGATGAAAAGGTATTTGTGGAAACACCTTAATAGTTGATTGTGGATCTGATTTTCTGAGTCTGTAAAGGTTTTCAGCCTGTCAGTAGCTGATTTCTTTCCCAAGGGAAAGTATCTTGAGAAAGTTTTTCTCTCAAGGACAATTTCTGTAAATAACTTACACTCCTCCAAACAATTCTGCACACTCAGCTGTTCTGAGTGTGTTTCTCTTGTTCCATCAATGGGACTAGAGAGGTGTTGTTCCCTTTACCAATCATGTTAAGCCTGCATCTGAACACCTTATGAAAGGTGCTGAAAAAGTTATGAATAAAGCCTTCTGATCATCTTCCTCTAGCTGCTGAACTGAACTCATGCTTCATTATTTTGTGTCCAACAGTGGTAATTGATATCTTATTTTTACTGCATTTTTCAATTATTTTTTGTGGTAAAACTGTAGGTTAATCATCCAAAGGCAGTCCAGCTAATCTCTTAAAGCTTCAGTTGGTAACTGAGTTAAAGACAGAATTTAACTTCAAAAAGCAAAGACCTGTACTGTTTGCTTGTTCTGTGAATTGTGACTCTTCTAAGACACCAACACAACATATCTTCAGAACATTTGATTGTTAGCATGTCCTTGTCCTTCCTTTTTCCCCTAGAGGGAATACTTGATGGTTGCAGTTCTGGTATTAGAATCACTATGGGATGCAGAAGAAACTTGAGGTTGAAAAGGAACCATTAACTGGGTTGGTGAAACAGAGGAAGAGAGGGGACAAACTGTGTTAGTCTTACAAATTGTATGCTGGCCATTCTTGTGTGCTAGCTGTGTAGTTTCTGTGGGCACAATAGAATCATTTGCAGTTCTCAGCATTCAAGTATTTGATTCAGGGCTGTAAGCTCCTGACCATTCTTACACACGTATCTATGCACAACACAGGGGGCTTTTTGCCAGTTGTTGGATTATCAGTGAGTGACATCTGCACTTTATACCTCCATACTTGTAGTCTGTAGTGGTAAAGAAGATGGACTAGGCTACAGAAGAGTCTTCACACTGTCCCAGCTATGTTGGTTAACCATTGCTTGATAAGGTCTTGGCTCTTTTGTGCTTTCCACATTTTCTCTTGGAAGGGAAGTTCTTCTTGGCTCTTTGCGGTACAGCCAGGCAAGGGTGCTTCAATCTCATGCTTGCTTTTAGGTGGTTCTCAGATTTCTAATAATATCATCTCTTATTTTTTTTTTCCCTTTGACTTAGTCTGACTGCTGTCTTTTGGTTTAGATATGTGTAGAAAGTACTCTTCTTCCTGCACAAGCTTGGCATGTGCAACATCTGAAGAGGGTATTCTTGTCCAGGCTGTCTTACCTGGCACAGCTGCTGTAATGTTGAGATAGATGCCAAAGGCAGTGTGTTCTTAGGGCATGTGAACTACTGTGTGCTGCAGACAGTAAAATAGTTGATTTTGCTGTGTTTGTGTGTGTCCCTTACAGTATCTGAAACAGTGATGACTTACTTGATGAAAACCAAAAGTTCCGACATCATCGTTCTGCTTATTTGCTAGATGATAAGTTTCCAAGAATAGCACGTCTTTTGAGGCTATAGCAAAAAAACTGTGGAACTGCATGATTTGAAATGTCAGTGGAGAATGGATGTCTGGAAGCACAATTTTGTGGGGGTGATTCCTCCCACTTATATGTGTGTCTCTTCAGATCCATTCCTAAATTTTGTTGTGGTTTCTCAGCTAGTACAGAAGATGTATGACTCACATGTGTAATTAAGAAACATTTTATCCTCTTCCTTTCTTGCTTTTAAAGTTTTTTTCCCCCTGCAGTTACAAGTTTTGCCTAATTCCAGTTATTGACATATACTGCTTTGGGACCACAGTCACAAGTAGATGTGTCAAAGAAAGCATTTAGCTAATGGCTTTTCCTGGCTATGTGACAAATGGAGCCAGATTTTCAGGGTGTGTTCTTCTCTTAAACCTTCCAGTTAAAATCCCTTGTTTTCCTTTGGTGGTCAGCCAGTATCAGCTCTTTACAACGTGGCTGGTTTTGCGTGGCTGATTAGTTGCTTTTGTGTTTTCCTGTTTTGTTGCTGTAGGAGTTTTGCTCCTTTAAGAGCTTTGTGGATTCCATGCTGTCATGGAGCAGTGCTGTGCTTATATGTTGAACTGGTTAAAAGATATGGAAAGTATCTTGTAAAAATGTGTGTGGGTATATACCAACGTAAAAAAAAAATTAGCAACTCTTATCATTGAACATGCATTCTTTCATATTCCTTCCTTTTAAGAACAAAAAGAGACTAATATTTTCTATTTGCATAGTTTTGTTCTTTGTTTCGGAGAAATATTGGTGGTCTCCCACTATGTGTGTAATGTAATGTGTTCAAAGCTGGTGTTTGGTGATTGCTGTGGTAAACTATTTTAAAGAGCCTGTTTTAAGAGTGTTTGGGTTATAAGAAGGGAAAACCAGCTTATAAAGACTATTGTCAGGGAGCCTTTAATATTTTCAGAAAACTTTATCAGAAGTTTTCTTTGTGGACTCTCATCTTTATTTTTGTATTTCTTCTTTCTGTGATCAAAATCATCCTCTCTTTCAGGCTATGAACCGTTCCCTTGCAAATGTGATTCTTGGAGGCTATGGCACTGCATCAACAGCTGGTGGGAAACCCATGGAAATTACTGGAACTCACACAGAAATCAATGTGGACAATGCAGTTGAAATGATAAAAGAAGCCAATAGTATTATTATTACTCCAGGTAAGACTTTCTTGACTTACAAAGCAAGATATTCAGAGGATGTAATTAAAAAAAAAAAAAGACTCCAACCAAATAAAAGCAAACAAACAGAAGTGTGGCCTGATGTTGCAGCACGGCAGCAGCATGTTAAATGTTGACTGGATCCATGTGATTTGTTTTTGTTTCCTGGTCAGTTATCATTCCCTGGTGCAGAGATGTGTGCCAATTCATATTTCTTTGTGTATGTGTCTTCAAAGTTTGTCCTTTTTATTTGAATTTTAAATTCTCCAGAACAAAGCCTATCTTTTATAAATTAAGCTTACACCACAACAGCTGTACACAAAACTGAATTTCCAAGCACAATTACAGTACCACTGGTACCTATATATCTGTCACTTAAATCCTGAAAGACAGGATTTTGTTTACACTTCTCATGTACTTGCTCAATTCTTTGTTGGTTTACGAGAAAAAAGGTCAAGAACCCCCATCCAAAATGTAGTTAATATAAATACTGTAATTAAAGTAAAAAAAATCCAACCCGAAAATAAAACCCTGAATTGTCTGACACGATTATGTAGGCTGTTCATGTCATTCAGTGGCACATTACCTGAAAGGAAAACTCAGGCAGGGGACAGTTCAAGACTTCTTCAACTGAATGGCATAGCCATTATATTAAACTTGTTTTAGCATTGGAATGTGAAGAATGCTAAAATGCAAAGTAATCTTTCATTTTGCTTCAACTTTAATGAGACCTTCAGTGAGGCAAGGCTCTAATTTGAGAAGCTACCTTTTCTTCTAATGAAACTTGCAGTCATCTTCAAGAAGTTTACATTTTTCTCCTGTGGTCAAACCTTGAGGACACCATTAATAATATATGCTTTTTCTTTTTCTTCTGGGTATAGTTGCTCTGATGAATTAGCTCAGACAGACTGGAAAGATTATTTGCTGCTAAAAGCCATATCCAGCTGCTAGATTTGCATTATGCAGATTGGAATTCTGTTGAGGATAATGGATGTGAAGTAACCTGGCAATTGCCCTTTTATCAATTTTTCAAAATACCTGTCTGAAACATCCTTTTCTGATAGAGAAAGGAACATGTCTTTTTGTGAAGGAGAAATAAATGCTTTTGTAGTTGATTTGACTGGTCAAATCACTGCACTATAAGTGCTCAGTAAATAAAAAAGAGATTAATTACAGTGGTCACACTGGGAATAGATGAGAATCTGATGTATGGTTTTTTTTTTTATTTCTTTAATTTATTTTTAATTATGAGAGCATGTATTTTTCCAGAAGGTACACTTATTGTCTGCAACTAGTCTTTCTGCACTAAAATAGGAAAATAGGTTAAAATTTTGAAATTCTTTCAGGTTATGGTTTGTGTGCAGCAAAAGCTCAGTACCCAATAGCTGATCTGGTGAAGATGTTACGAGAACAAGGGAAAAATGTGAGGTAAGTGTTTTCCTTGATGAAAGGTATTACAGGTGGTTTGGTTTGGTTTGGCTTTTTCATTCCATAAAAACCCCTAAAAAAATCTTAGTTTTGGTTTAACACTTTTTTCAGCATTGACAGAGGCACAGAATAGCAAAATTAAAGATATTCCTGGAGATTGTCTAGTTCATCCAGCGTCCTTGCTCAGACCAGAATCAACTGGAGAAGTTGTCTCCAAAATTGGGTTTTGAATATCTTGTCTCCAGAGATGGAGACTTGACAGCCTCTTTGGACAGTTTCTTATGATGTTCACTCATCCTTACAGTAAAATTGTATTTTTTCTGTGTTGTAATTTTCTGCTGTTGCCTCTTGCCCATTCCTTGGATACCCTGAGAATAATCTGGCTGTATCCATCTTTTTTACTGCCCTCCATATGTATTTATACACAGCGATAAGATTCCCTTGATCCTTTTCTTCTGCAGGCAGAAGAATCTCAGTTTTCAGCCTCTGCTTTTATGGTAGATACTCCAAACCATTAAGCAGCTTAGACCCACACTTAAGGGGTTCCTGTAAGATTTTGCTATTGCAGGCAAGACTGCTATTAGATGTCTTTGAGTACCTCATGAAAGGATTATGGGAGTGCATGTCTCCAGTCTCATGAATTAATTCTGCCAGAGTGCTGCTCCAAAAAGCAGAGATAATTCTTAGATTGCTAGTACTGGCTTCAAGTCCTTTCCTTCTTCAGTTTTTCTGTAGACCTTATAGATTCTGAAAGTACTGAAAGCAAACATATCTTTCTTGCTGGTTGTTTGACATTTTGCTTGTTTTCTAATTATGATAACTTAATATTTTAAAATCATTTGAGGCTTGGTTTTCATTTTAAACAAGGTATTTTGGCAGATGCTGGTTAGCCAGACTCATTTCTGATTTCCATATATTTATTTCAATTAGATGGTGACTTCCCTTTGGAAGTGTTTTTTGGTTTTGTTTTTCTTCTTCCACTACTTTTTCAACCTTATTAAAAAGTTGTAAGCTTTTGTAGGGTATTACAGCATTGTGTTGGATAACAGCAGAGTTCTAGGGTTTAGCAGCAATGACTTATTAGTGTTTAACCAGGATTTTGCAATTTTGCATATAAAAATGCTTTATGGATGTATTTGTACATACATGAGAAATGAGGGTGTGTGGTGGTGTATTTGCTTCCTGGAGCAGTCTTCACACCTTGTTTCCCCATGTTTAGCAACAGCTCTGTGTGTGTCCAGATCCCATTAAAACTTTTGAAGATGCCTTAGTAGTTGTGCAACAAAAAAACCCCTTCATGGCTAATGTGATGACAATCTTGTGTACTTCTAGCTTTTCTTTCAGTGCTTCTGTGGGGGGTTAGCTTTTTTTTGACCAACCTTGGTGAAATAAAAACAAATATTGTTTTTATCTTTTATGTTGGCTTTGCAGGAGAGAAAAGTGAATGAGTCCTTGAAATAAATGGCTTATACTTGAAATGAGTCAATTTCAGGAAGGGATCACTGCAGTGGTTACCTAGTATTTTAATGAAATAAATCTGTATTTACAGTTTGTGGTAATTCAGGCCTTTCATCACTTTGCTGAGCTCCCATGGTGTTCATTGAGTGCAGCTGTTGTCCTCTGGTTTCAGTAGGCCTGGAGTGCCTCGGGACCCTAATGCACTCACCATCCAGATGTAGTGACACTCTCACACACACGCTGTGGAGGGCTGCCAGCATGGACATAGGATTGCATCAGTCTGTAATGCCCATCATGTGCCAAGAAAAATTGTGACTGTCATACGGTCTGGTTTTTTGCTTCATGGCTCACCACTGATCCGGAGAAGCTGTTGTTTTAATTTGCTTTGCCTATAGCCATAACATTCTCAGTGAAGACCGCAGATTATATAACATGATGCGTAACCTTTGACTAGGATTTAAATTTAGAAATACAGGAGAGATTTTGGAAACTTTAGACTGTTTTAGTTACTCAGTTGCATAGCTAACATCATCACTCACTTGAGATGGTCTTGCAGCAGATCACATCTTTAACACATTAGTAATGTCACAGAGAAAGCTGGATATTACTGAGCCTTGAGTATAGCTTTCCCTTTTCATGGATGAATAAACAACGAAACTTTTTATAGGCTAAATCCCATAGCCCCCAGAATCTATTGGCCTTGGAGAGGAAATGGCTGTTCTACAACTGGTGTTGTATTTCTGCAAAGTTAGAAGTAAGTAAATTGTTGAAAGTTCTTGCCTTACTAAAGTTCATCAGCCACATGTTACGTTGTTTGTAGAACCCTGGTTGTGAAATTCTGATTTTTTCTGTATAATAAATTATATTCTGTAGTAATTTTATATATAGAAATATAATCACAGTCTAAAACTGTATGTTCTCATATATGCAAGGGTTGTTGATGCGCATATCCACATGCAGTTAACTGTCCTAGTTTTACCACAGATGTCTTTCCTGAGACATTTTCTATCAATGTGTTTTGTTCTCATGAATAGTAATAATAGTTCTTGATAAGCAAAATGCATTTTGGTATGCAAGGACTCTTAAAATTGTGCTTTATGTAGACTTTCTAAATAATTACATAGTTAATAAGCTGATTCCTGGGAATTCATAGTTGAGAGACATGTACACTGCCTCTTTAACAATGACCTATTTTGAAGCCTTTCAAAATAGTTGCTAGTAAGTTAGTGTTCTGGTTTGGGTTTTTTTTAACCTTTTTATAAGTAGATATCTTGAAGAACTTGGATTTATGTCTTTTGATGCTGGAGAATGTAAGTACTTTTGAACACATGAAGAGTCTTCCACATTTTTGAAAATATGGTAGTATTTATTTAGCGTTGTACCTGTGGTTTAAAGGTTTTTTTATTGATACTTCAATGGCTGACCTCTAATCCAGTGTGTTTAGTGTTCTGATTTATTTTTCCACTCTTTACTTTCTTGAAAGTAATAGAACATGTGCATGAGTATCAGTTACACATTTGTCTACAAATAAATAAACAAGACTGATTACCTACAACTGTTTATGGTATGAGCCATAAACATCATCTAAAACATCATTAAAGCCATCATCTGTTGTGGCTCTACAAGAAAATCTAGAAGAATTTTAAAGCTAATGAGCTCTTAAGATGCTGTCCCAAGAATCTTCAACACACTGCGCAGGTCACACGTGCAAGATGGAAAGTACTGTCATTGATGAGCAGCAGCATAAGACCCATGTGTGCAGGTGCAGGATTCTGGAAAGCTGGGTTATACACAGCATGAAATCACAAAGTGCGTACCTGTGAGTCAGTTCTTGGTTTGTTGTAATCAACTTTAGTGTGTGGGTTGTGAATTATTAATGCTGCAGATGAAGGGACAGCTGGAGTCGCACAGGTCTGTTTAGACTCGGTGCTTTATTGCTGTAGTTAGAACTTGTAAACCATGCAGTGCCTGATGGCTTCTGCAAGGATGCAGCTGTAGCTGAGTGCTCCTGGGGGAGTATTGTAGGCGTGCTGTTGGTTCCATATGGGTCAGCTCACCTCTGGATGACCTTACTAGGTGAGTATATGATGCTTTGTGGATGCAGACTCTTGTTTTTTTGCCTGTAGTTGGGTTCTTGGGAAGGCTATTGCACAGACCGAAGATCCATCTGGATCTTGCCCCTGCTTTCATAAACCATAATGGCTGGAAATAGGGAGCCACTATCAGCCCTCATTTAAGTACGTGTAATTTAGCTGTCTAACTCCATTTAAATTTAACTGACTTGACATGTGAGCCACTGAGCTTGGTCCATGCTTGTTCCAAGCTCTAGGACTGGTTTTGGTGGCATATGTTGCCTTCAGCATGACAGCAGGTCTAAGCTAGCTAGCAGGGGTAGTGCTGGGTTAGGGTTAGGGTTTAGGGTTAGGGTTAGGTTAGCTTGCAACCTACAGTGATCCATATGTGTGATAAATATCCAAATGTGTGATTATACTCTTGAGTCAAGCTGCACTGCAACTGTTACATGGCAGGATTCAAGCTATGGAATACCTGTATGATACACTTGTCTGTTCATCTAGTTTTTAGGTGTTTTTTTCCCCTTTCTGTTACCTAGAATAATGGATTGCTGTTTGTACTGAAAACAAAGCTGCAGAGAGGTGTCTAAATAAAATGAATGAGATGTGAGGAGCTGTAAGTGAGGCAAAACCCTTGGGCAAATACAACATTTAAAGCGTTGAGTGAGCTGAATTAGGCACCAGCTAGATGTCACTTTGCTCTGCCCAACTTTGGTATAATGACAGGAACCCTATCTTCACATTGATGAAATGATCCTGAAACACTTCTGCACTGGGTTAGGTGCTGCTCTTGTGAGCCATCTCTTTCAGTATTGATTAATGAATATTATTTAGCCAGCTGTAATAAAGATAGATACTGACTTTATGAGCTGTATGAAAAGTAATTTCTATTCTGAGATTTTTCAGTCATTTTTCATGCTGCAGTTGTCTTTTTGACTAACTTCATACTACTTCACCACCTTCAGTCCTTTGTGTCTCCCCAACTCCAGATGAAGATTTCTGTATGTCAGGAGTTTTAGATATTTAGTCTAAATTTAAAATAAAATGCTGCACTTTTTGTTTTGAAAAAATTCAAAATGTAAACTTGTGTGCTCTGTTGTCTTTATAAAACTAAAAGGTATACAGTAGAGGCTGGTTAAAAAAAGTTGAATATCCTTGTCTCAAGCTGTGTATCTATGAAGTGTGAGTAGCGAGGTGATGCACACTTACTTCAGTATTTGACAACTATTAGTGGTAAGCAAGCCCTACATTATGTTGTCAGGGTCAAAAGAAAAAAGTTCTTGTTGAATTCCGTGTTTTAGTGACATATCAGAACAGCGTTTCAAGTCATACACAACATGATTATGACTATGTGTTGTGGTTTAAGATTTCTTCTTGATTTATAAACAAGCAAACCAACTTAAGGGAGTTCCTGCATTACTGATGGCAAAAAATTTGCAATTTTTCCCTTGAAAACATTTTTGCCATAAAACATGTTTTACTTTTAAAATAATTTCTGTGTTAAATTTTTGAATATAAATGAGGTTCATGCTATGAACATCTGAGACAGCATATGTAACAAAATGTTCCTGCTGAAGTGCACATAGCTTTGAAGAACTGCTGCTGTTGGGAGTTGGAGGCAAAATTCCTGCTTTTGTTAGACACATTTTGAGCCATCAGGGATTTTAGGTATCTATTTTCCATGATTACCTGAATTCTGAATCCTGCTTTCTATTGGACAGTATGATTTCACTCAAGAGGTGTGTAAATGTTACCTTGTGACACAATGAGAGCCCTAGAGTATCTATACATTTTAATTATTCTTTTTGTCTTTTTTGTGCATCCAATTTTGAGTAGTACTGGCAAGCTACTATCATATTTGGTTAACAGACTCTTACAAGCAGACTTTTGGGAGTCATTTCAATATTTGTCCAAAAAAGCTTTTGTATGAGCAGCTTTCTCAAACTTTGTGAGTACACAGTATGTGGTTTCAAGCAGTCTGTCAGAAGTCTCTAACTATTGATGGTTCATGCCATAGCTCTTCCTGCATGAAGATAATTTGTTTTCTTTCTTTTCTTCTTTCCTTGCCTCTTGCCAGGAATGGCAAAGTCAAAGGTGAAATTCAGTCTCTTGGCAGCTTAAATTTTGGCTTTCCAGCCCTTGAAATAAGGTTGTATGTGTATATAGTACTTAATAGAAACCTCACGGGTATTTTGTTTTGTGTATTGCCAAAGCAGCTTTGGTCACAAAGGCACTCAAATAATTTTATTAGACACAAAAGAGAATTTTGTTGGAAAATCTATTTTCACTGCCAGAGGAGTGATGAGTTTTCTCAAGGGTACTTCAGAATAAGAGTTCTCCTACTGTACTGTTAGTGATCAAATTTAGTTTACTTAAAATCTATCTGCAGTACTACACATGGCTTGTGTTACTGAGTGGTGTGAAGCATAAGCTGTTAGTAATTTGTGCTGTATATTTGCTCTCCTTCTGATGCTACACATTAGCCTTCGCAACAGGGTCCCAAATGTTTACTAGCTGAACACAATCTATTCCTGTTCTTCTTTAAAAGTATTCCTTTTAAAACTAGCTTTTATCCTACTGTTTGACCTAGAGCTTAAAGTTGTAGTATATCTAGTATTATGTGGATTAATCACATGTCCTTAGTTTTGTCGCTGGAGTTTCAATTGTTTCATTTTTTATTGTATTAATGTTGCCTTGATGATGGAGTGCTCAGTTTCCCATTTAAGGATGCATTTGTACAGTCTTCAATTCATAACTGATCTATGTTGATTGGACTGTGACTTGTGGTCCATCAGTGTTGTGTTCTCCATTCCCATCGCAGTGGAGTTGAAAATAGAAGTATATGACATTCCATCTGTCATGGCAAGTTGATTTATTAGTAAATCTCTCCTTTCTGAAGAATTCTGAATTACTTTCATTTAGTTCCCAACTTACTTGGATTTCTGTTCAGAAATTTCTCTTCCAAAATCCAAGAATTCAAAAATCCAAGTTTTTTCTTGACTATTTTCCTTCTCTTCCAAAGTATTTGTAAGCTGCTGAATTAAGCATTCATCTTCAGCCCCATATTATGTTAATCTCAGACAGTTCTGGTGTGCATGAGTCAGCATTCCATCTGGTGTAGCTCCAGAGATGGAAAGACAGAAAAGTGCACAGGACAGTAGACATGGATATGCCTTGCTTGTAAGGGCCAGTAGGTGATCAGAAGAGTACCAGGAAACAGATTTGCTTCTAACCAAGTACATCTTTGGTGGTTGCAGCTAATCAGTTTAACATCTTCATTCTGTCTTTTTCAGGTTTTTTCTTTTAGGGAACTGCATGCATGCCTGAGTACTCCAGGTGCCACCCTGTTAGTATGTCTGAAATTTTAGTAATTCATGAGCAGTGTATTTTCTCTAAGTTGTTTTTGAGCTGTTCTGAAAACATTTTTTTAAAAAATTATGGTTAAACTGTTACAGTTTCTTAGCTCTCCACCTTTTCAGTCCCCATCCTTTTTTTTATCTCTATTTCCTCCTAAGGTCAGTCCTGAGAAGAAAGTGGCATGTTAACCTAATTCAGCAAGGCATTGTCTTGTGCTTGAAGTAGATCCCCTGTTAATTTTTCTGTTGGATTGAAAGTGTGCATACATTTCATACACAAGTGTTTCTTGTACATAATCTAGACATACCTGAGTCAATAAAGTCATTTCCCAAGGCCATCTATCTCTAGGTCTAGGAATGGTTTTGCTTCAGAAAGGTGGCATGGTGATTTTATTTAGTCTGTGATGTTTTCAGTAATGTAAGGGACCTGAAAAACATATTAATGTGAATGGTAGTTTTGGAGTTAAAAGATTAATTTGTAAAACTCCAAAAGAATCTGTCATAAGGTTTGAAATATGATACTGCTTGGAAGGTGAACTGTTCAAGTTTAACAGTTTCATTTTATTAATTGCCATTTGGACTTACACTTAAGAACTTCTCAGCCTTGTATGTGTTACAGATAACAATTTTAATGTATAAAACACAGTGGTCCAAACTTATTAATGGGATTTCTTCCCTTTTAGGTTTGGTATTCACCCTGTGGCTGGCCGTATGCCGGGTCAGCTGAATGTACTGCTAGCAGAGGCTGGCGTTCCCTATGATATTGTACTGGAAATGGATGAAATCAATGAAGACTTCCCAGGTTAGCATGTGAGCCATAAGTTTCCAGTAGTTTGGAGGATTTATTTGATTCTGTTTGTGCACTGCACAGAGATTTTCAACAGTAGAAGGCCAAGAAGTTAAGCCATTCAGTTTATCTTTGTAGAGGATTAGACTTTTTTTGGGGGGGGATGGGAGGGGTAGTGGGGGGAGTTGTTTTTTTTTAATTGCTTGTAGCTGTGAAGGAAATGGCAAATGCTGCATCTTTATTCAGCATTATATTATATTATGTTATGTTATATTATATTATGTTATATTATATTATGTTATATTATATTATGTTATATTATTACATTACATTAGATTATATATTACTTTATATTATATATTACATTATATTATAATTAAGATATATAAGATGCATTATATATAATCTATAATAATGGAATATAACATATAATATACAATGTGTTATATAAAATTAATTAATAGTATGATAATTAATAATATTAATTATATTATATTATTTATTACATTGTATTATAGTTTATCTCTGTTACTGCCCCATTGCCACAGATGAAAATTATTGTTACTTCTTTAGGTCAGGTATTGTGGTGACTTGACCCTGTAATATACTGCAAACCTGTACAGCATTGTACTGGCAACTTCTTGCTTTCTTTCCTCTTCATTTAAAGGGCCAAAGGTCACTGGCAAAAGGTTTTTCAGAAGAATATTCAAAAGAAAAGCCAGGCACAAAAAAATTTGAAAGTGACGATACTATATGGGTATTCAACCACATTTAAATATTAAAAAGATTTAAACTTTGTGTGGCAGGGTGGTCTAATGAGTTCCTTGGAACTGGGTTGTGGATGTGTTTGTTAGAGGTAGCTGGCAGCACATTTGAACTCTCATATAATGTGCATACAACTTGCCTGAGAAGTTTGTAAAATACTTGTGTGTATGCTTAACCATTAGGGGTTCTTCTGCCTAGAATATGCATCAGCCTCAGTGTTCCAATTCCAGATAATTTTTCATCAGTGTTATTTTCTTTGTCTGGCTGCAGAAACTGACTTGGTCCTTGTAATTGGTGCAAATGATACAGTTAATTCAGCAGCTCAGGAAGATCCGAACTCTATCATAGCTGGAATGCCAGTTCTTGAGGTCTGGAAGTCGAAACAGGTGAGATTAACAGAGTTAATCACCTACCTATAGCAAGCTTTTAAAAACATGGTTTATAGGATAAGCTAACAAGATTCTTCCACTATTATGGTTTTCAAAAGAAGATTTTCTCCAGGTTGTCCAACAAAATGGTCAGTGCTTTACAAGTGCGACACACTGTTCATGGTTTTATAATCATCATCAAGTGCTTTAGTGAGACTAATGATGACTGCAATAGAAAAGATCAATTGGAATGCTTCTATTAGATAGAATGTGATTAGAATAAATGGTGGTCTGCTTACATCTGCAGCCCTGAAACATTTCTGTACAAATACCTGTTAAGTTTATATTTAACAACTTTAATACTGTGGTAGAATACAAGAATGAATAATATGCTTAAATAAAGTAAAAAAACCAAACTAAACCCCAACAAACATAGCCCCCAAAAAACCAAACAAAACCCCAAAACAATGCATGGCTGAGTCAAGTAGAACGCTTAGACTGTCCAAGTTGAACCAACAGTTTAGTTACCTTAACAGTTTTGCTCTGATCTAAAGTACATATACTTGTGTTTCCCTGGTGTAAAATCTTTGATACCTTCTTCTGAATGCAGTCGTGGTCTCAGTTGTTCTGCGGGTTATCCATTAAATACTCAGTCACAGGCATACACATTTATCAGCGGTGTGTGTAGCTATATATTGCAACAGACACAGTTAAGATAAAGCTTCTCAGTTTCTCTGCTGAAGGTGCCATGGTTAACTAATTTGACACAATAGCTGGAACTGGCTGATTTTTTTTTTTTTAATGTCCCATGTATGAAGTAATACAGATCAATAGTAAAGACACTGTTGCACCAAGTATTTATGTGAATACTTATATGAATTTTGTTGCTATCAGGGAATTGAACACTTCAAAACTAAAGTCTCAAACCTTTTCAATGTTATAGTCATCAATTGACAATTTGCTTTGACTTCATTACATGGAATAAAGTAAATGTATGTGTAACATCCACCATGTCTTAAGCTGAAATATAACATTGTTTTTAACCACAGAATGTTTCTGAAATTGGTCTGGATATCAGTTTATCTCCTATATTAAAATTTGAAATACAGTTTCACAGCAGTGAGTACCCTGTTTTGATCAGAGGTTTCTCTTCCCTTATTTGTGGAGTTTAGTTTTGTGTTGCCTTTATTTGAGGAAGGGTGCTGGTTGCACTTTGCTGTTTCAAACATGAACTCTTTATGTGCAGGTCATTGTAATGAAGAGATCTCTGGGAGTTGGTTATGCAGCAGTGGACAATCCCATCTTCTACAAGCCCAATACTGCCATGTTGTTGGGAGATGCTAAGAAGACCTGTGATGCCCTGCAGGCCAAAGTCAGGGAATCATACCAAAGCTAAATAGTGATTTATATTCTGCTCATATTTACAACTACAGTTTTGTCACAGAGGTCACAGAAAATGAGAGGTGGAAGAATATCTCACTGTCATAAGGCAGCTGACTTTTGGAGAAGACTGCATTGACTCCTAGGAGATGTAGTTCAGTCAGGGGATATAGACTTGTATAAAAAGATGGGCAGATTAGCCCTTCAAACTAAATCTCCAATGAGACAATGCATAAAAGAATGAAAATGTTCTTTTTAAGGTCAACATTGAGCCGTTACAAGAAGGAACTAATAACTCATGGCCATCTTTAAGTAGTTACTGACTTCCTCCTCCTATCTGTCTGTACTTCTGTCATGGAAATTCACTAAAAAATACTGTGCCAAAACTGTATTCAGTCTTATCATCAAAGCTGTTTTTTGGCTGGCATGGACAATGCAACTGTTGATTTCATCAAAACTTAAAAATAAATTTCAAACAGATGCAAGCAGAAGCGAATCCTTGCATGTCCCTTCAAACTCAGGACGTTCTCTGAAATAGATGCTAACATGATTTGAGATCTAAGCATAACGTTATTTTTCTTTTGGGGATTGTATAGATGCTGTGAATCAGGAACATTTTAGGAAAGTTACTTTTCTTTAAAATACGGTTCCACTGTTTTTATGGTGCACACTTATGTTAAATGAAACACAGGATATCAGGCACTTGCCAAGTAATCTTCAAGTCTGACAAGGAAATGTACATTTACTTGAACTGTTTACCTATTTTAAGCAGCTTGTAAATGTTCCATCTTTTGCCTTAGTGTCTGAGAAAAAAATATGGTCCAGTTCTGCACAGGCAAAACATATTGCATACTTGATCTGTTCACAGAATTTGGACCCCAGTGTTTCAATTTGTTCACTTAGACTTTCAGTTGTACTTACTACTTTAGGAGTAGTGATGCTTAGTGATGCTTTCTTAATTAATATTCTTGTGATCCTGAAAAAAGCACATTTGAACTCTTCCTCTCTGTTCTGCCCCTGTGAGATCCCACCTGGATTGCTGTCTTCAGCTCTCGGGCCCCCAATGCAAGAATGATGTTGACCTGTTGGAACAAGTCCAGAAGAGGCCACTAAGCTGATCACTGGCCCTGTGCATCTCTCCTATGGGCACAGGCTGAGAGAGCTGGGACTGCTCAGCTGGGAGAAGAGAAGGCATTGGTGACACCTTGTAGCACCTTCCAGTACCTAAAAGGGGCCCACAAGAGGGTGGGAGAAGAGCTTTTCACAGGGGCGTATAGTGACAGGACAAAGGGAATGGCTTCAAACTAACAGAGGACAGGTTTAGATAAGATGATGAGAAACTCTTTGCTGTGAGGCTGGTGAGGCACTGGAACAGGTTACCCAGAGAAGTGGATTCCCCATCTCTGGAATTGCTCGTGACCAGGCTGTATGGGGCTCTGATCAGCCTTGTCAGAAGGTTCCCTGGTGAGGAAAGTTCCCTGCCTATGGGATTCCAGTTGGTCCTGGCTGATCTTTAAGGTCTCTTACAACCCAAAACATTCTATGCTTCTGTATTTAAGGTGCTGAAAATTCATTAGAATTCTATATTTAAGATGCTAAAATTATTTAGAATTTTTCTAAATAAATAAGCTATTGTTTGGACAGCACAGTAACATTTTAAACTTAAAATCCAGTGTTTTGATTATTTGGCTTTTCACTGATCTAATTAAAAGCATGTTTAATTTTCCTAATAAGTCCAGCAAAGTTAAATTATGACATAGATTGCTGTTTCATTTTTATTCTATTAAATATACTTCAATGAAATTCAAGTATTTGCCTAATAACATGGATTTTTCATATTTCCATAATAATGTAGCAATTGTCCATGGTGACAAAGGCAAAATAGAAATCACTGTCCTTGTGTTAGAAAGCATTCATATCTAGAGAAGACAAACTATTATGAAGAAAGTCATAGAAGATTGAAATGAATCCATCTTGGTCAAGAGAACAAACATTTTTTTATTACACCATGAATAGAGACCTCATATCAAATACAGCATTTCTTCTTGGCTACCTCTGTTTTTATGTAAAGAGCACTTAAAACACAGATTTTGAAGAGGTAATACACTAAAAAATGTAACCATACAGCAGATCTATCATTTTTGCAGATCTCTTTTCTATGATCTGACATAAAAATTATAATGCAAGCACTAACATGTTGTATACTGCAGGAAAAGGCTTGTAATTAAATTTTAATTTAAAACACTGTGACAGCTGTATTGGAACGTATCATATATGGCCTCTCAATTTCATTGTATTCAACTTTTCCTTCCGGGCTGTAAAAAATAGGAGGAAAATGGGAGAAGAGGGAAGAAAAAAATTAATTCTCCTTCTTTCTCCTTCTCAACTAAGCAAAGGGGGATTTGAAGGGACCTAGCGTGCTAAAGCACTTATTTTTGTCTTGTCAAACTTGAAGTATCTGGCTGCAGTATGCATCATGTCTCTGCTCATAGACAGCTAATAAAAAATCTAGCTTTTCTTTAAAAGATAGCAAGCAGGGGAGGGGGAACACTTTTTCATTTTTACTTGGAGAAAGACCCCATTCTGTTCCTTTGGATCAGTAGTACCAGGGTTCTCTTTAACATGTGCTTTAACGTGGAACACTAGATAATTGTTGAAGTGCTAATAAAAAGTCAGTTATTTTTCTCTGTTGATCACTTTGTTTTCTCCTGTTGTTTTTCCTGAGTAGTTAATAGTCCAAGATTACTTTTGAAAGTTAAGGGAATCAAGCTGCCACCAAAGGATGTTGAGATTGAAGGCTGTAGTGAATGGGAATCATAATAAAATATTCTTTTTCTTCTTTCTTTAATTACATTTGTTCTTTACATTTTTTCATTCTAGGTGTGACTGTCACCTGACTGTAGCGACTTCACTTAGCTTTTTTAGTAAATGAACAGGGTTAGATAATTGAGAGTGATTGATTGAACAAAATATGTGTTGTTTTTTTGAGATTAAAGAACAGAAAAGCTATAATAACTGACTGGTCTGAGTAGTTAATTTTCCAGTGGCTAAGGTGTGAGATGAATCCTGTCCTTTTGAGCCAGGTATCATACAGATTTGTTTCAGTATTTTTTAGTTCTACAAGAGTGTTGAGTAGGTTGCTGTGATGATTTTAGTTTCTACCTTCAAAGTGAGTGATAAGTGAATAGTTTTAGCCATCTGACAGTCTGTTCAGTAGTATCACAAGTCTGGCATGGAGCTTTCATGTTTTCCTCAAGCTTCAGAGAAGCCCAGACTGAAGGTCTCTTCCAGAGGCTGCAGCCTGGCATTGGCTCATGAAGTAACTTGTCTGCCCTCTTGATGGTAAGAGGGAAACATATACACAGAGCCAGTGGGTTTGTAGTGTGACAGAAGGTAAAGTTCTAGCCTAGTCTTGTGGATCTGACTGCTGCTATGAAGGTTTTCCTCTCTATCTCCAGCTTCTTATTATCACCCAAGAGGTGTTTGCTCTAGCCTGACTCAAGCAGGCTATGAAAACCTGATCAGGTCACGGCAAAAAAGTGCAGCAAGAAAGAGAGTATGCAGGACACTTGTCTCTGTTCATCTGTGAAGCTTTTGTAGTTTGCAGTGTGTGTCCATGACTCACTGAGACAATTTTAATATTTGCTGTGGTTTTTTTTTTGGTTTTTTTTTTGGGTTTTTTTTTGGGTTTTTTTGGTTTTTTTTGTTGTTGGGGTTTGTTTTGTTTTATTTTGGGTTTGTTTTGTTTTTGGTTTTTAAATTCAAATTGTTACATTACTAAAGTTGCAAAGAAATTTAGTTTGGAAAGATCTGTTAAGTTGGCCCAGTTTCCTGCTGAAAACAGATCCAATTTGATTAGATTGGTACAGGTTTTTATTTTAACGTGGTGGAGATGTCAGACTCCCTGTTGTTACAGTGTTCAATTTTTCACTTGGGAACAAGTGTTTTTTTTTTTTAAATTGTAATTAAAATTTCCTTTTCAACTGTAATTAGAATTTCCTTTATTGGAATTTCTTGCAGCCCTGTACTCCAGCAGCATTTCATACCCTTTTGCAGGCTGATGTACTCTCCCTCTGGATTGCATTCTCTGGAATTCATTAATTGTGCAAGCATTCAGTCCCTTCTACAATACCCACCTGGTGTTCTTATCTTAGACAAACCACACTGAACATCAGAGGCAGCTGAAAGGGAGGGGATGTGTGGGGGGAAGATGGACTGAAAACAGAACTATCTTCCATCATTTTTCCACTCTTCTTGAGCCAGAGACTTATTTAGATCAGAAATTAAACTTATAAAATATGGTATTTCTAAGAAACACATTTCTTATTTTCTGTACTGAAGTACAAAATTTTTTGTGCTGTTAAATTGGCTTTGAAATTTTTTGCAAGTAGGGGAATTTTACTGTTTACAAAATGACAAGGTTTCTGTTATGTGATCTATCAATCTGTCTCTCAGATTTTTGCTTTAGTCTATGATGTGGATTCTGAAATAACAATCTAATGAGTCGTGTATCCCACTATATTGATTTCATGCAACACACACTTAATTCTGGTCTATTCAAATAGAGAAGTTGGGGACTGAACCTGCTTCTGTATTTAAGTTTGAATAAAAACCCCAGCATTTGGAGTTTTTTCCACTTGCTAAGTTTTGGGTTCTTTTGCAGAGCACTCTTGGAGTACACAAACCTGGATGTTTTTGAAACTGAGCTAGAAGATATATTTGCACCATCAAGGAACATTTAGTCTGTAGGACTTAGAATAGAGGTCACCCATAGTAAACACCCTCAAACAAATACGAATGGATTTCATATCCTCAGCACAGAAGGCCTTGTTTGCTAGGTTTGTTTCTAGAATGCCAAAATAGCTGCTGAGGTAGTCTTCTGGATCTGCAGTGCATGAGAGACAACAAGGGGATATATTTCAAGTTTCTTCCATTCTAAGGCTCAGTTAGTAAGTAAACTTAATATTTAAATTCAAAGAAACACACCATATCAAGAGTGTTTTGCACCACCAGCACATGTGAGCTTTTGTGTAAGCTTTCAAATTCTGCAGGAAAACTTTACAGAAGGGGATTGGAGGAGGAGTAGTAGATCTGAGTTCTAAGTACCTAAGAAGTACAGTTCAAACACTCATTTCATAAGACTTGCAATGAGTATTGTTCCATCAATGTGATTAGTGTGGGGTGGTTTATGAATAAACAAATTACAAATGGTAATAGCTTGCATAATCCAACTGCTCTGCAGCTGTCCAGAGGATATATTGCATTGCTGTCTTAGGCTGTTGTGATACATGCCTCTTCCTGAAAGGAAGATACATACTTAGATGTTTCCATAAATGGACTTAATAATATTTCAAGCTCCGAGTTATCAAAAAGGTGATGTTTTTGGAGCAGCAGAAACAATTCTAAAACACTAATTCAAGGTATTACTTGAGAAATTAAGGGACTAATTTATAGCCCTTATTCCAGGGTGATCATTCTAATGACTTCTAAGGAAAGAGCATTTTCTCCAGCTGCAAAGATAGCGAGGAATGTTAGCTAATGGGAAGACTGTAATCAGGATAGAGTGTTAGGGGAAACAACTGTTCTGCTTTCTCTTTTTCCCTTTTGTCTGGAGACACATTTTCCTTGAGAGTGAGTGGGATCATATTCTTCAACTGAACATATGCAGAAGTAGTTTTGTCTTCTTCCTTTCATGATAGTTCATCAGTTTTACCCCATACACACCAAGGCTGGATATAGCCTCTACATCACTTTGAAACCTGGCACTTCAGAGTCCAATTTTATGCACATCTTATATAAATTACATGTTAATATGCATTTTTATTCACTTATTAGGGAAATGGCTGTGTAAATTCTACATTACTAATTTTTAAATTCACACACCTTTGAACTCTGTAGACTGTACTTCTGCAAAGCAGTTGTAACTGGAAAAGGATGTGGAAAACAGCTATTAAACCTTATTTACCAACTACAGTTGGTTTTAGAATATTATGTAAACAAGGTACAAAATATGTCTGCTACTCATTTTGATAACAGGGTCAATATGGGCCAGAAAAGGGGGAGAGGAACTGTATGTCAGAGAATTAAAGGAGTCATACTGTAAAGATCAGCCCTTTACCTCACATGTAAGTATGGCTTTAAAATAAGGTTATACATGATTCTGTTAGATGTGCTAAGGATGACATTTACTAAGTGTGATGTTTTGCAATTAGACATGGTACTGCGAAAAGGCCCTGTCAATCTCCTTACCATTTTTTCTTGTCCCTTGTTGACAAAACCCCATAAAACTGGTTATTACCCAACAATTTCCCTATTAAAGGAAGCAACAAAGGAACTAGAGGACAGAAGGACTGAAGGGGCTTCACACTCAGTAAGAAGTGTCTTCTGAAAGAAGTTTGAGGCTGAACTGTAGCACAGCATGAAATTAAGTTATTCTATTACATGGTCAGTCTAACCCGTAATTTAAAAAAATTCCTAACAGAATGGAAACTAACAGCTAATGAACATAAAAAGCTCAAGCAGATGTTAAAGCTGTCTCATGCAGTAATAACTAGCAGTTGCCTATTCCTCCTATTAAAATATTACAGATGTGGGTAAGAAAAGCCATTTAATTTTCTGATTTTACATTCTCAGAAGCTCATTTTTGCTACGGATTATGGAAGAGTGAATTTCAGTTTTCAAGAGTTTTTTGGTGGATTTGCTGATGTATGGACACAACACAGGAAGTCTTTAATCAACATCCACAATCCTTATTTTTTATTAGCATTTTGTCCCCCAAAATAGCCACTGAATGTTAGTTTAGTGAACCATGTAATTTGATGTAATTGAATTATAACTGAGCTTTTAAAACTGAGAAAAAGTAAAATATGCCAACAAACACAGTGTGCTATGTGTTGCTATAATTTTCATGTCATATTGCTGATGCTACACTGACTTATTTTTTAAATTTTCAGAGATATCCTAAACCACACTTTATACCTGGTTAATTTATCTGTGAAGTGTTAAGCTCATCCATGGAGCCGCTGAAGTTTGGCTGTAGACCTTGGAACCACTTTTTTTTTTTTTTTTTTTCCTGCAGGATGATATAGCAAGTAGCATCTGTTACCTTTTTACCTACTCATTTCATTTAGTGTTTTGTGAGAAATTACCATGACATTTGGTACTTAAATGCTAACTCTTTCTGAGGCACTTAGTTTCTCTTGTCCACCTTGGGAACTAGTTGTCTTTGCAAGTTTTTTATGAAATTGATCTTACAAGAAACCCAACAGTAGCCCACTTTACTGTCCTGTATCTCTAACTCTGCTGCCAGGTTTAGAAATGAGAGGGAGCTCCCCATTTCTGCTCAACCAGCTGTTGTGGTTCCTAAAATGTTACTTGCATGCATGGTGCTTGTTTGTTTTTACAGTGAGGGCGGTGAAGCACTGGCACAGGTAAGCCCTTTACATTCATTACAAATTTGAATAGAATAAATACAGCCTGGATGGGAGATGATATGAGTGAGAGGCTTCAGTTTTAATGTGGAAACATGCCCTAGTGTATTGTGTTGCTTTGGGACTACATAGTCTTCATGCAATTCCTCAGGTTTGTTAAAATTAATTTTATTAAAAGATTAAGTAAAACAATGTTGGGATGAAGTTGAGGTGTCTGAAGACCAAAATACAGTTTGAAAACCTTAGTGTAATAAATAGTGTAACACTGCACATAAAATGCCTTGCTTTGGTTATCCTGCAGATGTGTTCGGTTGATCTCCCTAATGAATTGCAGTGCATCCCTCTGAATAAAGAGACATCTGAAATTTTATGTCTTTTGTTGATGACATGAGAAATTAGAAAAGTTTCAAGAGGGGGTGATTTTGACTTTTGTAACAGTCAATTCTCTTTCACTCTATTCAGGGCCCAGTCCTGTGGCTTTGGGCTGAAAAGTTAAATCTCAGTGTTTGGAGGGGTGTGATATCCTTCCATCTCAGAAAATGTACAATGGCTTACAAACAGCAACCATTTTTTAAATGAAGTAAGTAGTAGCCTTAGCAACACATTGTTTCTGTGCATGCATTCTTCCCAAAATAATTGCTTTCAAAATCGTCAGCTCTTAAAAAGAGAAAGAGGAAAGCTGGATCTTTTCCCAGCCAGAACCTGGAACACATATAGTATACAGACTGGTCCCATGCTGCTCTTGTGTTTGTAAGGTGGTATTCTACCCTTAGATCTTAATAAACCTGCAGCACAGGCTTCTGTGGATAAGGTAACTTCTCACTCCAAACAGCTGTAAAAGGAGCAAGTCCTGGTATATGAAAGATGTGTATTTGAGAGGATGTTTTGTTAGAATTGTTTCTGCAGACAATGCTTTTCTTTCTTCAAAAAATCCCATGCCAATGAGGTGCAAAAGTTAGTATTTGAGTCTTAGTTTCCAGCCAGTATCTTTTAAAATTGATTTTCAAAATATACTGATTTGACTCTCATCCAGACTTACCTAATACATTACAAAGTTAGGACAGGGAAGTAGCTCAGGTTTTGATCAGTTTGACATTAGGTTTACCATACCTAAAGACTTATGTTCTTTGCAGGAAATACCAAAGCATTCTGCCAGAGTTTAAATTCATTAATATTTTTCCATTTCCAAGCAGAGTTAGTATCAATTTGCTTTTGTCTACCTACCTTCAAAGATTGCTTCCCCCATGGCTTTTACTTTTAAAACTAGTTGTAGTTGCCTTGGGATGATAATCAGGAGTGCTCTGATGATCTTGTAGTATAGATTTTAATGCATGGACTTTGTGGGTGAAAATAAGTTTTGGTTATTTTCTTAATTGTCTGCATTTTATGTTGGAGGAGGTGGCCATAGTTTGTAGGAATAAAAACATGGGAAAGTGTTACCATACTTTGTAAGCAATTAAATTGAGCTGAATACAAATGTAATAGGAAGGGAACAGAGACAAATAGGAGTTGGGTATCTAAAGCATTTTTTCCCCCAAAATTTTTGTTGTTTTTATAATAAAGCTTCCATAAAATAAAGAAGATACTTATCAGCTTGAATTTGATGCTGTATCCAAAAATTTCTGTGTTCCTTATAGGAATTACTTGTGATTTATTACAATATTCACAAACTTTCAAAAAAAAAAAAAAAAAAAGACATTTAAGAAATGCATATGTTGATAAGTTTATATATGACATTCATGTTTTCTGATTAATGAGTAGATAAACCATTATCCCCTTACTGGATTGTATTTTCAAGGTAGCATGTATTTTCAGGATCCCAAAACAATGTATGGAGGAAAAGAAAGACCCTTAATAACAGGTTTTTCTGCCCCAGGGCAGGTTTGATACTCTGAGCAGTATCAAAGTCCTAGTTTGTCTCATGTCTGTCCTGTGATGGTAGCAGTACTTTACAAGAGAACTTATGATCTCTGTCACCCTAACCACTACTCCAGTGTTCAGGGTGTGGAACACGAGTTCCCACAAATTAAGAAGGCCTTTAAAGGCTAATGTTTTGCCATCATTAAAAAATCCTGTGGAAATTAACACTGCTGAGGTCTAAATAGTGTGGGTAGAGCACTCTGCATATGTGCTGCAGTATGTTGTCAAAACCTGCTTCAGCAGAAATATATACACATATATACAAACACATTTTGCTCAAGTATCCAAGACTTTTATATATGTTGCTGCCTAGTTGCATATTTAGGGAGTTTTTCTGAAAGCTTTTTAAATAAATGCCAGTTAGGTCTCTTTGGCTTAGGTTAAATTTGCATTACTACTGAGAATTAACTTAGTGCAGAATGTGTAATGGAGCAGCTATGGTATTGTCTTCTGAAAAAGATCTTTCCCTCTCGGTGAGTTGGTTGTTGCTATTGTTTGGTGGTCTGCTGTTGTCATAACAGACTAAAAATTAAAGGGAGAGTTGACATCTTTTATTAGGCAACTGCTGTAGTTAGGAAAAGAACAGACACTTTTTTTCAGCCCTCATTTTCTTTCTCAGGTCAGAAATGGCCTTGTACATAGCTTTGAACTTTGCTTAGCATGAAATATTCTGCTCCTTTTACAAGCTATATTGTTGGGTCTTACATTATTTCTTCTTACAAAACTTGCTTTCCATGCCATGTCAGGTAAACCTTTATAAAATTTCTTATTGCTGTGAGATCTAAAATTATTAAACATTAATATGGTACTAAATATATCTCATGTGGTTTTTTTTCCTGGCATTTATTCTTAAACAAATGCCTATTTTCTCTAGCAGAAACAATTGTTAATCTTATTGTAAATACTAATGCCTTGAAAATTCTTAAATAAGAATTTAAAATGGAATACACATGTTTCTATTGACACAGCAAAAATGAATCATGTTCCTGTAAATAAGCAACAGCAAATAAAAGTGTGTGCATGCATGGTAAATAGCTATAGATGACATTTCAAGGTAGGAAAAATGGGAAAATTTTTAAAAATACTGTATGGTGTCTTTTGGCCTTTGGTGTCTCTCACACTAGAGTACTTGATTTGAACATTTTATTAAATATGTCTTAAAAGTTAACTGAAACACTTCAGCCTCTTATGGAATTACGTATCTTGTAGCACTCTGTCATTACTTAACTGGATCGCTGTGTCCAACCATGAACCTGACATGTTCATGTCATACCCTAAATGACATGTAGTAGTTTCCATGGCAAAAATGGTCAGTAGATAGGACCTGACCTGCTTTTCTGTGCTATGTCCTTTTTCACTGAGTTCTGCTGGTAAGAACAGCAGCAAGGTCTAAGTCTCTGATGTTGTGACTGGGCCTTGTGCTTGTGACTGTCACAGAAATCACTCCAGAGTGTTCAGGTGGAAGATATGCCCATCCCCATCCTCTCTGGTGTACAGAGTCAGACAATGTGATACTATTGAGTGTAGTGTTCAGGAAAACAGATTAATGAAATTATTTCCTAGGCCTTTATGTAACTATATCTTCTGAGAAAGTCAGTATGGAAATGCTTGGTTTTTGAGCTCATAAAGATGAGGTTGAATGTAGATTATATGTATGAAAATACAACATAACAGAATATGCAGGAAAAATGCCCAATGTGGCTTCTGTGTTCCATTTCCTAGTCCTAGAATAGTCTTTCTGGGATTTTTTTAGACACTTAGACAATCCCTAATATGCCTTCTCAATTCAGCTGCTCAGCTGTGTTTTTTGAGAGTATTCTAATGCAGCACTTTGAGAACTGATGAGTATCACAGACAGGTGGCAAATTTCATTAGAGTGCCTTTGGGAAATCAGTTTTCATTCTGCCTTTTTGAGATCAAAACAAGCTGCAAAATAAACAGCCTTGCAATTAAATTCAACTGCAAATCTGAAATTCAAAATCCTCATTTAAATGTGATCTGGGCTATCTCTGTGCCTCCCTTATCCTTGTGTCAGTCTCCCATGTGCTTTTTCTAGTGAGGGCCTTGAAGAAGTTCTTTTCAGTCAGAAAAACTGACCGGGCATCAAGTTTGGGCACTTGGAGTAAAGAGGGAGCAGAGCAAGGGAAGAAGAAAGATGTGGATGCTGGAGCACCTGGCTTGAGAGCTGAATGGTAATTGACTGTACCGGCCACTGGATGTCACTTGTTCCACATAAATATATCTATGAAGCTAATTGTCTGGCAGCAGTGACAGAAGATTGTGAGTCTGTTGGGAACATGCAAATGGTATCTAAGTGAGGACGGGCAGCAGGATTTTTCTTTCCCTGCCTTATGCTTTTTCACCTGAAAATCAAGAGAGCTTAATTTGAAGTGACATCTTTGATGTTACTTTGGAGCACAAGATGCTTGTGGCTGGCTTTTGCCTATTCCACCCTTCCTAAGTTTGGATGCTGGCTTTTCCTGGAATGTGGAGCCAAAAGGCAGCCATCAGGAGGGTCCCATTTCCGCAGGGTAATAAAAAATTCACCTTTAGCTTATAGTTGTACATCTTAACATATTTTTTTCCTCTAGCAGCTACACCAAGATATTTCAAATGTTCCCAATGTAATTCAGATAGGGAAGGAGACAGCTAGCTATTTGCGTGATAGCTGTTCATGGAGGAAAGCTTTCATGTGCTAGGTCTCCCTGCTTTCAGAAGGAGCTGTATTCACAGTTTGTCACTTCCTGTGATGGCTCCATTGATTCACGTCTCATTTCACATTTGGGAAGGCCAGGGAACTGCAGGTAGTTAATGACATGTATTATGGCTTCATGTCCTCTTTCCCCACTTGTCTTTTGTCCTCTGAGCAGTGTGGATTGCACCCCAGGCAAGGTATTCCAAGTAATTTTATTTCGGTTGGGGCTTTTCTGTACAGCCTTCTACTTCACATGGTAAGGAATTTCAGGAACAAAACCAAAAAGGTGCTAGGGTTAGTGTGTAGTGAAGTTTCCACTTCTCCCTTGCTTTGCTGGATAACAGAGGGACACCTTGCTGGATTTTTATTAATTTACTTGTCTAGTAGTCCTATAGGTCTTTCGGTTTTGGTGAGATAACCAGTTTTAAATTACAGATGAGTAGACATAAGCAACTTGCTTGTCTTGATTTGTATCAGCTGCTTCCAAGGAGCTCTTCCACAAGTTTCATGGAATATCTCCTATGTCTGATCCATAATATTGAAAACATAATGTAAGGAAACATTCCCTACATTTAAATTCACATTATGTGAAGTCACAAATTGGTATCCAAACAGAAACACATGCATATAATGGTACCAAAATTGCAGATCCTTAGGGTATCCGTAGTAGTATTTTAGTCATACAAGAGAACAGAGCTATAAATTTTACTACAGTCAGGTTACAGACACTGTAAGTGATGAAATGAAACAGTACCTACTTGAGTTCCTCTTCATGCAAACATTTCAAACAAGCTGAGGCAAAATGAGTAATGCATACATTAGTGTTCTGCTGGGTGATATAGTCATTAATTCTTTTAAAGTGTGTGGTGGATCTCCATGTGAAGCATGAGAAAATTCCAAGTACTTCCAACCTTCTGAGCGTCAAAAAATGGTAAGAAAAACTTATTTTTCTTTTGTTCAAACTTTTTAAAGAGTGTGTGTCCGTGTACTTTAAGCTCCTGATAGGCTATTCATTAAAACAGGCTTTTTTTCCTTTTAAAATTCTTTTTCTTTTGTACAGCAAATAATGACGCAGTTGTGCCACTGGCAACTCAGAAAAGTAGAGAGAAGAAAACTTCAGGCAAAATATTGTAACTAAACTTTTTTCTTAAAAAAAAACAGGCAAGGAGATGAGACCATTTTGTTGAGTTCTGGCAAGTATCAAAATGACTCATGTTGTAACAGTGGGTACATTTATGTTCCATGCTAACACCCAGGAAAGCTTTATGTTCTGAGAGACTCACCATTAAATTAGGAAAACAAAATCTTTGCATGGACTGTGAACATCCTCCGTCAGAGGATCCAGGCTGGTGAGGTGAACATAGCTTAGAGGAAAAAGGTATCTTCTTGTCTCAGCTGAGCAGAACTCACATCTCCCACCCTTCTCCCTCTAGTGAGGCAAATTTTGGCATCAGCTCTGTTATGCTGGTGTGAAGGATCCCTTTGCAGCAGAAAACCTTTTTGACTGTGGACTCAGGAGGGCAGGCCCAGCTGAGAGCTCCAGCCTGGTGTTACCCAGCTGATGCACCTCAGCCTTCACAGGGTCTGAGTGGGTGACCAGCAGGTAATGCTGTATTTCACACTGCACCTCTGTGGGCACAGACCTCTCAGGGCTTGAGCCCATGAGGAGTCTCTGTCTATAGAGCTGCAAGGGTTTGGAGAGGTTTCATTCTGCCCAGGTCAGGCAGGGGGGAAGGACCCGCTTGCACAGTTTGTGAAAGGCCGGCATTCCTTCCAGTGAAACTGCGCAAGTGAAACTGCGCAAATGGACACTCGAATGCATTTCAATAGGCAAAGTCACATGTAGTGCTTTCTCTAATTAAGAAAGGTTTATGTGAATAATCTCTTAGGCAAATGGGGAACAACTATCATTTTTCCCACATTTTGAACTCTAGAATGTGACCCCAATAGGAGAATTACTTTTGCCAGCGGATTTTTTTTCATGAGCAATACTCTTTGGTCTGACATTTGAAACTTGTGCCAAAACCACTGGGGTCAAAAGGTAGAATTAAAAAATTCCAAAACTCCTTTTTCCTTTCTTTCCTTTCCTTTTATTTATTTATTTATTAAAAGAACAGGTATGTCTCTTTATACAGAAATTAAAGAGATGGGATGTTTTTGCCTTTCAAAAAGTTACTTATTCACTAGAAGTTTTACAGAAGAAAAAGTTACACACTGGGCAAATATGTTCTGTTTATCTGCCAAGACAATTCTTGCACCATAGTAATTACTTCTGAAGAAACAAATGTCCCCTTTCACATTACAGCTATGCACAGTTTACATGAATTTTTCCAGGACTCCACTTTAGAAAACTGCAGCAACACTTACATGTTTTTCTTTTCCTTCATGTGTAAGCTGTGACCTTTTTATCATGGCCCCATGCTTATACAAGCCATAGCACTGGTAGGTGATAACCTGTAAGTGTTATGAGAAGTACTTTGCTAAACAGGAGCACTGCAAATTTTGTCAGAGCAAATGGTTTTACCACATCCGTGTTAGAAGGGCAGACCAGAACAGGATTTAGGAGCTCAGACTCGGCAAGTGTCTGTGTGACTATGTGACTATGTGATCCATGAAAGACACCCTTGATCTTTTCCTTTCTTTAGATCCTCTCCTATCAATGTTAAGAGCGCCATTATATGTACAGTAAGTCTCCTAAGATTTGTTGTGCCATCAATTCTGGTATTGCTTACTAGAGAATTCTTTAAATAAAATCTTGAACCTGGGCTGAGTGATGCCCTTGGGAAGCTAGTCCACTGGAAATTCTCCCAGGACACTTAACTCCTGTGGCTGAGTGAAACTGTATTCTTTTCAAAATAGGGTTATACAGATGCTTTATCTTAAAAGAGGATTGACACTCAAAATGTCAGCAAATAATTATAAAATAACCTCCTGCTCAGAGCAGGCTCTGGAAGTAGTGTAAGCCATGAGGAGACATCTGCCTCCTCAGAAAACTAAGACATGTCTCCAAGAAAGTCATTAAAGAATGGACTTCAAAAACATATCATACTTTTATTATATTTCAAACTAACCTTGTGTTTTGGTTTGAAAGACAAAGGTGTGTGCCAAGGAAGGCTGGAACCTCCCTTGGTACGGAGACTATGACCCCCTTACCTCTGAATTATTATAACTTTGAAATCAAGGGGCTTTCAGGCAAAGATATGGGAAAAGGAATAACAGTTTAATAACCAGTGTAGTTATGGATAACAAGCCAAACAAAAAGTTACAATGGTAACCACAACAAGCAGAAGCAGAAAACCCAATGAAGGCTCTCTGCTCTTAGAGCACTTTACCCTCACTTTCACATATCGGCCCCTTCAGGAGAAACACCTCAGATAAGAGAAGGGCAGCCAGGTCCACTCCTCCCCCTCCTTCTTTCCTGTATATATCTTTTGTCTCTTAAGTACCAGTCATTATTATCTCTTCTGTCAACAAATGGGACAAAATTCCCTTAGAAAAAGAAAGAAAAGGAAAAATCCTAACTCCTAACAAGCTGGCATTTTGATGTTACCAGGCACACACATTTAGAAAAGTATGAGTTTGAGAGAAGGCTTGGGTCACCTCCATCTTTGATGAGCTTAGTGCTGTAATCAAATTTATTGGTCCTGCTGGCCATGTCTGTAGATATCCCAAACTGATTGTGCACAAATAAACATCTGTAACATGAATCTTTCGTGGAGTGGAGGTCTCTGACCATTATGAGTGGCCAAAGTAAAGCTGGTTTTGCTGGACTAACGCCCTGAAGGTATATCGTCTCCCCCAAGAATTCTCAATAAAACCCAAGAGGCATTTTTTAAAACTCATAACTGCTCAGATATTCCTAACTGCATATCTTCAAAATACTTTGCGTATCACCAGGATTAGGCATTATTTGGTTTGAGTCACCTGTGCCTTGGAGGCCAGCAGTTGCAGATTTGCTTTTACTCTTGATAGTGCCTTACTTTAGTGAAAAAATACTGGTTTTCCTTGTTAGCAAGTTCCTTTTCTCTTGGTACTTATGTATTGTGTCATTCACAAAAGACCAGTGACATTATTTACGTGATGTATATGATTCACAAAAAATCTTCATTGATTTCAGCTGTGCAGAGTAGTATCTTGATAAGCAGCATTTTTCGAGAACCTTGTGGAAATTGTAACTTTGTTATGTTGTCCTGTATTTTAAAATGAAGGTAAAAATTATCAGAAATTAAATGTGCAATACGGGTTTCATACAGTAAGTTCAAATGGAGGTATTTCCTGTAAGAAATGCTTCACTTTATAAACATACTACCTTTCTTTCTGGAGAAGAATTTCTGGAGAAGTATTTCCTGTGTTTTAATACTCTTGACATATTTGTTATGATTGGTCACAGGAAAAGTAGCTAGACATTTGGCTAGTGGAAATGGACGACATATTATTGTTTTCATTACCAATGGTAGCTTCACTCTTAGGACGAAGGAATGTATTTTCTTTTAATGGGTTATAGGTTTCCAGATTGTAGGTGCTTTAATGAAAAGCAATATTGATATGGTGTGTGATCAATACAAGATAAAACATTAGAAAAAGAAAATTCTGAAAATATTTTAGTTAGGTATTTTTCCTTGCATTTTTTCCTGCTTGTGAAGTGGGAGCAGGCCTGTGTGTTGGACTTTAGAAAAAAGTCTATTTGGTTCCAATTATGAGATTTTATAGAATAAAATGTTTCTTAGAAATGCAACAACATTAGAGAATACTTAAAATTTGAACCGTTCTTTTTTGCTGGGGCAGTTTAAAATCACATTAGATTTTGTATTAACTTTACATTTTTGTTTGAAATGTATTATTAAATTAAAAATTTAGGCCTAAACTATGCTGACACTGTCTCTTTAAGGGAATGTCAGCATATAGTCAGGACTGTGGATATGCTTTAAATTTTATTATTGTAGAGGGTTTTTTTTGTGGGGGAAGGGAAGACAGGAGGGATATTGGACAATTCAGAGCAAAGGGGAAGAAAACCTAACAAATTCTTGGGTATTGTCCAATTCCTGAGCTAAGCCATGAACTCCATATTTGGCTTGAAATAAGGAATTTTCTCCTCAACAGCTGTCCCTGGAGTCAATATAAACTATTCTAAAATATTTAGTTACCAGAAGAGAGATACTACAGGAGACACAACCAAACTGTTGTGAAGCACTGGCCATTGCAAAGGAACCTTGATTCACAGGCTGACATTGCATAATGGTGCAGCTATTCCCCAGCGTGCTTCTAATGTTTGACATGTTACATAATGAGAGGACTTCCGAGGCACCCAAAGCGTTCTTTTGGGAGGAATGACACAGGGATCACTAAAGCTGTTTGTAAGGAAGGAATGCAGATCCAGGCATGATGATAGACACTGAATTACCTTTCCTTTATTCCTAAGAAAACTTAGAAAAAAAAGGAGAGTGTTCACCTCTTGGCCTGTCTTGGTACTTTTTAAGGACTTGCTGCTCTAATAAATGATGATTTCTGGAAACAATACTTTCTGACAATGGAAGAAAGCCAAAATCCTGTTAAAACCTAAATGGAGCAATAGAACTGAAAGTACTCTTTGAGTAAAATTTTACCATTTTGAATGAACTATGTATTCAATCAAAGTCTTGAAATGCTACTTAAAATGAAGCCTTAAGAAAGTCAGTGCTTTTCTTCTTCCAGTTGTAAATCTTCATAAAAGCAGGACAAAAAGTTCTTTGTAATATGCTGCTTGACTCCTCAGCTGCTGAACCAAAACCTTATGGTAATTCATTTTTCAACCAAATAATGAACTGAGACTACCTACTCTAGGTTGTATATTTATACTGCTAAAGAAGCAGCAACCTTACTGTGTATTTAAATAATGTATGAAAGAGGGTGCATGCAAATAAAGAATGTCAGGTAGATATAAACCAGAACTGGCTGGAGGAAGGAGACTGTGGAGCTGCATCTTCTCTTATGGAACATTTTGCAGTCTGCTAAAAACTGTGTGTATTTTATTATCATCAAGGATGATTATTGTTGAAACCTGGAATATTGACATAGATGGCTTGGATGTAACATCTGCAAAGCAAGTATTACCAATATGCATCACTGGAAAGAATGTTTTTTGCAAGATTTCTCCCCTTAAGCACAGTTAGAAAGAATGCAATAAAATGGGCTAATTTTGAACTGAAAAGCAGCAAATGCCAAGAGCTGTCTTGCAGCCAATGCGAAAGATTAAATGTGTCTTGAGGTAGAACGTCATACAACACCAGTGGCTGAAATGAAACTCTTTAGCTCACAGGTATTAAATAAAGATTGCCGGAAACAAACTCATTCACGTTTTGGATGTTGTCTGTTTCGAATGTGGTTAGCATCATTCCGTTAAGCTGGAGGAGTGTCTATACTGTTATTGGAAAAAGCACAGCACAAAAACGCCCAAAATCAACAGCTTAACTTGTATTGCAGAGAACAGAGACAGTGTGGGAAGATGATGGTAAGGTACAGCAAAACACAGGCCAAGTAGACACATACAATAATCTTATACAATATAAAAGAAGGCAAATAACTGTGGGTTCTAAAAGGATGAGGATTTTTCTTGTCTTGCCCATAGTATCTGGGGATTGAGCAGGTCCAAATAATGACTAAACTTTGTATTTTCTAAACTGAGGCAAAAGTTGGTATTAAATTTCTGTGCATAATTGCTGTCTTCCTCAGCAAAACTGTTGCCATGAATGAATTACAGTATCATCTTAAAATTATACCAAAACATAAGAAACAGATTTCTACATAAAATGGATCATATCTTTTGGTGTGCCGTAACTTCTAAATGAAAAGAAGCCACTTCCTAGGGACAGTCTTCAAGAATGGTATTCTCTGAAGCATGGTACTGGTTGAGACAGCTAGCATGTGCAGTCAGTCTGGCTCTCAGCTCTTTCCAGCTGCCAACTGTGAGATTCCTCTGGCAGGCTGGTGGAGAGCCCGCAGTAACGTTTTACATCCCTCCTAAAGCTGAATGCTCATCAGCCTGGGACAGATAAGGTAACATACAGGTAAAAGCACAGAGGGCAGCGTTGTATTTATTTAATTTTGCTGCCTGTAGCTGGTTTGGCCAGCTTGTGGAATGATGCCTTTCACTTCTGCCCCTTGTAGAAAAACTGTCTTTGGCTCTCCAGCTTCCAACTCTATATGGAGAATAAATTATATGGTGTTCTAAAGAGATTCAGTTAAATTTAGGATGGATGTAGAACTGAAATTCATGCTCGTGATGTCAGTGAAAAACCTGCTAGAAAGCTGGTTAGTTAGAAATGAAGTTAGAAATGTTTAAATTCATACAACAGGATCTCTGTTGTAACCCCTTAATGAAGTTCATTCCCTGGAGATAAATCAATTTTTTTACATGTGAGCATATTCCTCCAGTAAAACGCTAATATTTTCTGCATCTACTTGTATGATCTGATCCCCTGTAAGAATTTATGTAGCATAAGAATATCCAACATTTTGAATGAAATCTCCTTGTGGAATTTATTGTCTTCAAATTTTATTTCGTGTAATATAAATTGGGCTGTTGACACTAATAATAACAACTACACTAATAATAACAAATAATATTTTAAAGAGTGTGATAACTTCATTTAAAAATGTAAATGGAGGCCTGTTCTGAGAAGTTCTGAATTCAGGGTTTTAATTTAATTATATTACTTAATATCTAATTTAACTTTTTCTATACAAGTTTCAAATTAATAGTATGTGGTTTTTAAGTTCCAGACAATTGTTGATTTGTTTTGTTATGGGACCTCTGCAATGTAAGAGGTTGTTTAAAGCCATCAATCTGTAGTCTATAGTAAATCACACCTTATTTCTGTGAGTTTTACTGAGCATACACTTACAAATAAAAAGAAGCTCTCAGCTGTCAAATGTTGATAATTCATACTTGCTGGAGTAATTGATTTTATAAAAATATCCAGTATACTTGGTACTTGTGCACAACCTGCACTCAATATAGAAGCAGGTTTATAAGTATTGTTGTGATAAAATTTATGATGCCATAATAATAACCTTTCATTTCTGTGAATGTAAAACCTTGAGATTTAAAATTGTTTGCTGTTAGAAATAAAATGAACTTGATGGAATTCTGCTTCAGAAAGCATTTTATGGGATGGTTAGGGGAATTCCTTTATTTTCCTCTGAAGACAGCACTATGACCGTAAGCATCAAGGTCTTAAGTAGATCTGGTTTACCATCATTTGGTCCAAGTTTGCTCTAAGTGGCTACAGATACATAAATGAGATGTGTAGCTGTACTAATAAAACTGCTCTCGTAGTTCCTGGCTGAGGCACAAACCAGCTGGTACACTCACAGAGCAGACCCAGCTGTGAGACCTTCCAGGAACCATTCCCAGGAGCTGGTTTGGATTTTTCTACCCTCTTTTCATGGGTGGATAGGAAGGGGTGTGCACTGTGCATGGCTCAGGGCCAGCAAACTGTACCAGTGCTTCTGTGAATATAGCCAAAAACACCCAGGAAGGCGGAATGAAGTGCTCTCCCTCTTGCTTAAAGAAATCTTTTCTGGGCAGGAACAATTTATCAGTACCTTCTGGAAAAACACTGAATAGGAAATTTTTATTATGCTCCAGAAAAAGAATTTGTGCACGGCAAAGTACAAGGAAGTGTATTTTGCAGGGGTCTGCTCCTTAGCCTTGTCTCTGAGAAGCTATGATGTATCTTTGCCATTCTGGGCCTTATTTCACTCCTGACATGAGCTGGGACTATTTCTTTGCAGATCATGCAAAGCTAACACACCCCAAGATATTACCCTGCAGAGTCTCCCATAAATGCAGGTGGACAGACAGCTCCATTTATCTCTCCAGGAGATGTACTGGTAGCCCATCCTACTGAAAACCAGTTTCTTTTTATCCCTTTCAGAAGAAAGAGTGAAAAAATAATCCTCAAATCTTATGACAGTAGTATTGTAGCACAAAAAAGAGTGTATAACCATGAATTTGGTACATAAAATATTTACGGTGAAGTCTAGGATTCTTTCCCCTGAGCTTGATTTCACATTTATGTGTGCCAGAATCAGGATCTGCAATACAATTTATTGATGATTTCAGTCTCCCAGAGAGAGGTGGGTCCCCAGGGCACCAATTATTTGAGTTACAATATATTTGGCATTCCAATATCACCATATGAAATTCATAATCCCTGGGACTAAGAGGTCAAAAAAACCTGTTTGGAAACAACTGAAAAAGGCATTTTCTTGTTGTTACTATTTCTGTGATTAGTGTGGAGACATTTGTCTTCTGCAAACTATAGTTCAAAGTGTTCTGCCACTGTGTCTCTAGTCTGAATCTCTTTGTGAAGACGCTAGTATCTCTTGACTAGACCTTACAACTGAGACTATTCATGGACACAACACCTTCTTTTGGGATCTTCCCAAAGCTCACAGGCTAAGTAGGGTAGAACATGTTGGGAAACTTCTGGGAAGAGGCTGCAGTTGAAACTAAGGGCAACCAGCAAGTCGCTTTTGTCAAGTAAAGCCCCTTTCCTGGGCTTGCACTTCATTTTTCATGCAGCTTCTCATTTCTTGGTGTGACTGAGGCTGTGCCTAGTCAGATGCTCAAGTTCAGCTGACAGGGTTTTGGGTCACTCAGTGGTGTGCCAAAATGCTTTGCATCCACACTACCCTTGTCCTTACCACATCATCACATGGTAGACACTGTGCAAGCTGGTTGTGAGGCTTTTATTGGGTGTATCCCCAAAGTCTGGGGGCTGGCACTCTCCTAAACTGTTGCATAATGGTGTGACTGTACATCTCTGAGATATGTATGCTCTGCTTTTCGGGGGCTGCATGGGAAACCAAAACAGGCAAGTGTATTCATCATCCTGCTTGCACTCCTACGGGCTTTGAATACATTCTTGAGGGACTGTAGAGAGCCCCTTTGATGTAGAGAGTGATCACATGTTTCTACTGCTACTACAAAGCTGGGCACCTTCCCAAATCTGTTGTTTCATGCCTTGGTTTCCCACTGATTTAAAACATCATGCCCTTGTCTTAGAGAGGAGCTCCGAGAACAAGGGTATGAACGAGTGGAATATTCTAGGGTACCATTGGAATAGAGGCCATTAGTGTATTTCCTTTTTTCTATGTGAAAAATCTAAGATTTCAGATATACTTTACTATTTCTTTGCTTTCAAGTGTTCACTTTGGAAATGATGTCATAAGTAAGTACACTGTCATTTGGCAACATTCATGTTAGAAAAACACCAGCTAGGACCTGGTAAAAAAATATGGATGGCCTAGTTTGTTCTTGTGTGTGTTGTAAGTTATATACCAAATAACATATGTCCATAAGACAAATAGGTTTTCACGTTTTGAATTTTTTTTCAACACCACCAATATGGTGCAAATTTTGTTAAATAAAGTTTTGAGTCTGTCTGCGTTTGTATTTTCCCAGGCCCTTTAATACCTGAGGGAACAATTTATAGGGCTATAATTTTGTGGGTTACTGTGTTATGACCATTTATAAATGTCTCCTTAGGGCACTAAAAGGGCCAAGAATATGTAAATACAAACACAAAACAGAAACAAATACCTGCAACATGAAGAAACCTACAAGGAGACAGACCATATGGCTTAACAATTCAACTACACTTAATGGTTCCATTCACCTCCAATTGAAATTAAAGTATGTTTTACTATTGACCACGGTGAAAAAAGAATTGAATGCTAAAACCTCATCTGTAATGTGACAAATACCTAACTCCGTGCTTGACAGTATTAATGCTAATGTATATATATTTTTTTATTACTGGGCATCAGTTCTTTACTACCAAATATAACTTATTGTTTTCCTTCCCCTCCAAGCTTAATAATTAATATTTTGCAGCACACCTTTAGCTCTGGGCTGGTCTGATTAATAAGCTCTGTCTAATTTTTCATGTTGGAGTAATTAAAGGGAACTGTTGGCTGGGACACCTGATGGGAGCCAGGCACTGTGGTTCTTATTCACTGTTTATGGAGAGAAATACGTGTTCCCACGTGAAGAAATGGAAGCTTTGCTGGACTGACCTACCCTGGGGACTGTGAGGGTGCTGAAAAGTCTGGAGGTGAAGCTGGATGAGGAATGGCTGAAGTCACTTGGTCTGTTCAGTCTGGAGAAGAGGAGACCACAGGGAAATCTAGCTGTGGTCTTCACAAGGGATAACGGAGGACCAGAGACTGATCTCTTCACTCTTGTGACCAGTGACAGGACCTGAGGGAACAGCCTGAAGTTGAGTCAGAGGAGGTTTAGCTTGTATGTCAGGAAAAGATTTTTCACCCAGAGCACTGGAACAGGCTCCCAGGGAAGAGGTTGCAACACCAAACCTATTTGAATTCAAGAAGTAGTTGGACAATCATGCACGTGATGTGACACTTCGGGTGTCCTGTGTAGGCCAGAAGTTGACTGGATGATCTTGATGGGTCCTTTCCAACTGAGCATATAATATGACTTACAGTTCTATGGGAGCATCTTCACATCACATCTTGTGAAGTTTCTGTCCACTGTGTTTCACTGTGAAGTGAAAATTTCTGGTGTGCTTCTAATTCCTTCAGAATTATGTTCCTGAAAATACATCAAAAGGTATTCTTTGCTCTTTATCTATTGTTTGCTCTTTATATATACTTTGCTCTTTAATACTTTATATATACTTTACTCTGTTAAAAATGAGTACACCACATGTATGTATGTAATACATTCAAAACCTGTACACTCTGAGGTGCTCCTGAGTTTGAGGCCATATGGACAAATGTTGTAGTGTGTTTTTATTTCTTAGGTATTTTGATCTTAAATTATTTAAAGCAGTACTTGCAGTATGTTCTATGCAGAGTGGATTGTTCCATTTCCCCCATATTGTTACTTTTTCCCAATTTGTACCCTCCCACCCACTTGCCTATCTTGTCCCAGACCTGCCCCTTTACCCAGAAGGTTCCCTGTTTCCCCTCCACTGAGTTGTCAATCCCACTTTGTGCCAACCCTTTGTTCTAGAGACTTCTATACCAATCTTATGGTGCTTGAAGTCACATTGGTTTATGTAAGCTGTTCCCACCCCCTCTGTGTCCTCGTTGGTTGTTCCTCCCCTGTATGTTCCTTATTGGTTCAAGATTGTACCCTCCCCTAGAACCTTCCCTGTTTAAAAACCCCTGCATATCCTGTATCTGGGGCTTTGTTCCTGGCCCTTTCTTGGAAATGGACTACCTTGGAATTTCGAGGAGTGACCCCTCTCTCATTCCTTGGCTTCCCTTACACTTAATAGCACCTTGTGCTGTAGAGCTGCTCCCTGCAGTAGCTGCATCTCTGATCTTACTCCAGAGAGCAGCCCAGTCCTTGACACGGTGTTGGGAGTTGGCTGGGGGGATCCAGCACCGCGACAGACACATGTCTGTTTGAAGAGAATGTGTCTTCTCTATTATTCCATGATGAGATTTTGTTAATAACTACCTGCAAAGGCTGTATGGGCCAAATCATGGGCACTAATGCGCAGGACTAACTTCCTGGGTTTATAGAGATAAATGCTGGATAACTTAAACTCTCTGATAAATTATTTAGTACAGTGTTTTTCTATGAGGGGTCTGTGAAAGACGGTTAATGAAATCAAGACTTTGTTTAGCTTATGTTTGCCATACATATCTCTGATCTTTCTGCAGAAACTTTGAAGATCCAGAAATGGAAAATGCCAAAAATCACTGTTTTGGGCCATTCTTCCTATTATTACATCTGAGTTTTTCAAATAAATCTATTTGAACTTGGGCAGGAGGCTGTGTGAGAAAGTTTAATGGGGCTGAGGCAAACAATCCTACCTTTTTCCCATCTGAGAAAACTTTAACTAAATGGTATGAAAACGAAAAGAAGTGATGTAATCAGGAAGCTTTTTCAGCCACAGTGATGGTTTGCAGAAGGGTAGGTACCAAATGAACAATGCTGCATGAGCCTTGAAACCTCCTGGCAAAAAAATTGTTCTAAATGAAAAATCCTTGCCAAATGCACCCTGTCATGTTTTCCATCACTAGAACTGGATATTTGTGTATAATTCCTGTGGGATTGGAGGATGGTAATGTATACACACAGAAAAAGTTCAATTTCAAGTAGCTGCTAACATCCAGTAAACAGTATGTTCCAAATTCCTTTCAAAGAATATACCAGATGGCCTTGTGACAGTCCATTTTTAACATCATAAAATGGGGAGAATCTAGGTCTTTGTTCTATGGGGCACCGTGACCAAGGCAGGCAAAACACACCAAACTGCTGTTGGCACTGGAAAGACATGGAGTGGCAAGGGCATGCTCAAAAGTGCTTGAGATGTACCTGTAAGTTCACTGACTTTTAAAAAAGAAAATAAAATCCCTGCTCAAGGTTTTTGCAAAGCTTGACATGCTTGTGTTTGTGTTTATGCATGTTCACAGTGAGCAGAACTTTTGGTCAGCCACATAGCAGCATTGAAATCCCTATCATCAACACTGAAATTACAGAAGAAAATTCCTCTGTGTTTAACTCACATTTTGTTTCTCGACACAGCATATGCCATAAACATCAGCCACCAAACACACTGCAGCTCATCCAAACACACTGAATTCCCTTCTGGATTTGAGAGTGCATGGAAGCATGTGGTCAGACTTTTTTACTCTTAGACAGCCTTTTGCTCACTTGCCATTAATGTCATCAAACAAAGGAACTGCTCAGTCTTCATGTAAAGAGAAAGACGTGATGGGCCATACTTGAGAGACGAAATATTTATCCAAGAGCTTATGCAGTACTTCTGGATATTAAATAAACAGACTTCAAAAATAACAAGAGTAACTTAAAAATCATGACTTGTCTCATAATAAAATGCTCCATGCTTTTCCCTTGGACTTTGAACTTTTAGACACAAGGGACATTTAGGCATTTTTTTAAACCTCAGCATGAGAAACTTCATGTTGTGGCCAGGTCACCTAACCTATGGCTTCATTTTTACCACATCAGGACAATCTTCGAGGATATCTTTTCCATCCAGGAGTGTGTTTGGAGGCCTGTAGAAGGAAATTCTGTCTGCTTAAATTCTGTATAAAGGATTAATTTCTTGGGCATACAAGCTGAGTGTTTAGGGTAAGGCCTGAATGCCCCTCTTGTAAGCCACAAACTTAGATTCTTCCTGAGCTGTGATTTTGAGAAAAGAAAAATGTACTGGGTTCTTGATAAAAACTTGTGAGTTGCTAAAGCTGTGAAAGAGAAAATGAAAATACACAGTTTTGTTTGGATTTCTTAGGCCCTACAAGCAAGTAGGAATTCCTGTAAGTACAGTTACCTTGCCTTCTCCTTACTTTCTCACTTTTTCCTTTCATCCTCCTTACCTTCCCCAAACAAAAATGATAATTAAAGGTTTTGTTATATTATGATTAAATACTACTGATTTTCAAGCTACAAACAATACTCAGAAGTAGTTGCATATATGGCTACACCCAGTGCTTGTAAGTGGATTTTCCAATACTTTCTCAAAGTGCGAAACAGTGAACTTGTGTGCATTATTGCAATGTGTCTATAGAGCAGTAAGATTGTTCCTGACTGCACCTATCATGCTGGGTGGACACACTGCATTATGAGTATTCACAAGCCTTTGGATATGTTTGCTATTGAGAATCTTACGGAGCGCCTGCCAGGAATTGGGTTTTTTCCAGTTCTCACAACCTTATTTGACCCTTGTACAGGTAAAACAGTTCTTGTACAGGAACTCAGTCTTGTGACTCCCATCAGTTAACTTCAGTAGGTGCTTCTCCCCTCTGCATGGAGGCTAAGATGATCTTTTTAATAATTTCATTTGTGATTATGATGTGAATGTGTGTGACGGATGTTTCACTAACAGCAAAGAGTAAAGGTAAGAAAATTAATTTTCCCATCACTTGGCCAACCTTGAGGTCTGTGAAGAGAGATCATTATGGTTTTTTTGTTTCTTTATTTTGTGGTTAGGAATTTTTTTCAGGTTGGAAACTAATCACTTGCATTGCATTACTGCTTTCAGTCTCTGACTGTCTAGGTGATGCTGGAGGCAAGCACCTTCAGTGATTAATCTTGCTCTTTGAAATAGAAAATTATTTCAGTAGGGGGGATATAGTTTACTTTATAAAAGCTGTTTGTAATGTCAGCTAATCTATTAACTGCTAACAATGTATACTGTCCCATACAATCACAGAATCATTTAGGTTGGAAAAGACACCTGAAATTATGGACCTCAACCTTTGACCGAACACAGCCTAGTGTGTTCATAGACACAATTATAGACTGCACTAATTGTCTTGTCCAGTTGTTGCTCAGACACTTCCAGAGCTGGTGACTCCACCATCTCCCCAAGGCAGCCCAGTCAAATACAACCCTATCTCTGAAGAAATTGATCCTGATGTCCAACCTGAATCTCCCTTGGCACAGCTTGAGGGCATTTCCTCTTCTGCAACTGGTTGCCTGGAGAAGAAGCTGGAGTAGCATCCCATCTCGCTTTTCAGGAGGGCCCTCACCCTTGGCCAGCGTACTACACTCACCCCAAACATAACCTTAATTCAGAATTGGCGAAAATAAAATAAATTGTCACGCCAAAAAAGAGATTATACTGAATTTGATGAAGATTGTGATTCCAAAGTTTCTAACTGGCACAAATCAAAGAGATTGCGGTTTCCGTTTTTCTACCTTGGTAAGCCACAGCTAAGGCACTCAGTGAGATTTCTCACCGGGGGTGTTGGCTTAGTAAGCAGGCCAACATGACGTCAACTGCCTTGAGCAACTTACTCAAGGGTGAGGAAACCACTTTCCAGAACAGAGCTGCTATCAGTTCCCTTCTACTGGCCCATGGAAATGGGTGTGAGGACTTTGAGGGGCTTTGCTCTTTTAATTTATCAACACACAGCCAGTCCATCCAGTCAAACATTAAGAAAATTCAGGAACAGGTTAAAGATCTACAGATGGAAAAGAAGACTGCGGACTGGCTTGACTCCTTGTTCAGACATTGGGGTCTTCCAGGGTGGACTTCTTCCCTTTTTAGATGGCTTGTGTGGGTCTTAGTCATTGTGGTTGTTGTTTTGATTCCGTTTTTATGTTTAATTAAGTTCATCAAAACAACTGTGGGGAGATGTTTTCTTAGTAAACGAAAAAGGGGGAGATGTTGCATCCCAGGAGTTGGTGGGGGATGCTCCAAGTGGGATACCTTGGGATGTGACCCATGTTTAGGAAATGTTCTCTCACAGTCCCTTATATTATGTACCGCAGTTACATCATCCAAGTTATGTCACTCCTTGTCCCCACCCCAGAGTTCCATCATCCCTGTTCTCCACCCCAATTCCAGAATGCTCCCTGCTTCTGTTTTCCCTATTGGTTTCCCATTCCCTGTTATTGCATACCTGAACCCTGGTTGGTTGTTATCCCTTAGCACCGCCTTTGTATTACCTTTGTGCTCCCAACCCATTGGTCCTTGGTCCTGATGCTCCGCCCTTCCCTATCTGTATAAAAGCCTGGTCCCCCTTGTTCTTGGTTTTGTCCCTGGTCCCCTTCTAGGTGAGCATAATAAACTCCCTAGGAACACCATACAGAGAACCCCACCTGTCAGTGTTTTCTTGTCAACCTACAGGCAATGTCATGGTGTATTAGTGCTCGGGGCTCAGAGCTATCCCTTCCCAGTGGAGGCACAAGGGTCTTGGGAAGGCAGTGGTCCTGGCAGCTCCAGCTGCACTGCTGCACCAATCTTCTTCCTCACCACTGCAGCATAAGGTATGGCCTGCTTCCATGTTCTTTTAAGATTTCTTTCTTTAAGTATTTTCAGTCTTTATGTAGCGTTTCCCAGGGGACTCTCCAAGGCAGTGTCCTGAACAGGCCAAGGCTGCCCTCTGGAAGGCAGAGATGATTTTGTTGATAATCTTACTTTCTTTGGTAAGATTCGAAAACTGTAATTTTGTGGTCACTATACCCAAGACAGCGTCTGACCAGCATGAACAGCTAAAGTCTATTACATTTCTTCCTACATGTCACACCTCATCCTTTGAGTTTGTGCACGACTTCAAACACGAAAGTAAAAAGCAGGATCTAACAAGAGTGAAATTCCATTAAGCTGGAGAGAACATCTTTTGAATTTTACAAATAAAAAAACTGAGTTTCTATTCTAACTGGTGAAAAGCTTTGCCTTGCCCTAAATAAGCTGTGAACTGACGTGGTGCTGGAGCCGGCCAGCTCTGCCACAGCACCATGCTGGGAGTGGGACACACCTCAGAAACACGGCAGTCTGAACTGCGACTTAGAGTGGATGCTCTATGGCACAGTTTAGTCATCAGGCACAAGCGGAGGTAAGGATGAGGAAGAGGTCTTTTGTATGGGTTCCAAGGAAGGTTTTATTCCAGGGAACATCCAGGGACAAAAGACAAAGACACAGGAGGTGCAGCAACTTATAGACAAGGGAGGTTCAAGGGGCGGGTACAAATCCTCAACCAATAAGGTATATCCTGGGGAGGAGTATAAGGCAGGGTTTTACAATATGTCATCCAATGGGGAAAACCTGGGGAGGAGAGCAGGCCACATGGACCAATGGGGCACCCAGGTTTAGGGGATTTCCCAAGAGGTTGTCCAAGAATGGGGTTGGCACAAGGGAGGATTGACATCTGAGGGGAGGACGGACAGAGAACATTCTGGAACAAGGGGCAGGTATCAGGGTGTATTGACATCTGGGGTAGGAGGGTACAACTAGACTAGACTATTAACATAGGGGATAATAGAATAAACCATTAAATTAAAAACATACCACAACAGTGAACTGATAATAAAAGAAGAATTTCCACATATTAAAATATGGCATCAGTCTTTATGACATATGAGCAGAAAGATTCATCACACCGCTAGTTTTATGAGTTGTGCAAGCAATCTTCCTTCTCTTGACAAGATAACAAGAGTGCCCTAACATGGTTCCAATATAACTTTTCAGATAGAGCTATAAAATTTGTGAAGCAGTTTTATTGCATGTGTTAATACTTTGCATTTTATCAGGAACTTTTATCTAAGTCGGAACACTTACAAATACTAATTAAGCTTTACAAAATTCTTCTGACGTAAGTGTAATAAATATAGTGATGCTAAGTTTAGATGAAAGATTATCCAAAATGTTAAGCAATGTGCCAGTACAACAACCCAGCGCTGGATTTAGGAGTACAGCTCTGCACCAAATGCTGGAAGCCTTTAGGCTGCACTGGGTAACAGTTCACTGGAACCATAAATGAAATTAGAGCAGTCCTAATGCATACGGAAAAGATGGCTTAATGTTCTCTGTCAGCAAATTACAAGGCAGGAAGTCAGCCACACTGGAACTTACCAGAGAATTTGATGCTGGAGCAGTTGGATTCAGTAATGCAAACTAATGATACTTGATGTGGCATTATATGAGAGAGCTCTCCAGCGCAGACAGAAATGAAACGGTTGTTTTGAGAGTAGGAGAATCCCATCTTGGGAAAGTCAGCTGAGTATTCAGGCTTGACTTTGAAGCCTTTGATGAGAGAATCATGTCTAGTCTAATTTCTGAGTGACAGGTTCATCAACGCACACATTGCAGTTGATACGCTAATGGTCACATTATGCTCTGCTGATTTGCTTTGCCCTGCTCATTTAATTTCTTTAGAAATTCCAATCCAGAGATGAAAGAGAAAAATGCACAGTATGTTGTAAGGACCAAAAAGATTTTGTTTGCAAACTCTCTTTTTATCCAGCAAGGCACTAGAAAACTACAGCAGCTCATATAACTTAAAGAGGCCGTGAAGCATGACAGAACACCACTTTTGTAGATGAAAATCTGTTAATGTCAGTGGGAGGTAAATATAGATTAGCAAGGATACAATGTCACTGAGAAATTCAGGCCCTGTCTCCAGTCCCTTTGCTGGTCATTTCTCTGGAAATCATTTGCTACCAAATACGACTCTCTCTCCTGCTTTGTGTGATGATGTGACTAGTAAGCAGAACAACTGGCTTCACTTCTTGCTAGGGAATTTTTCCTGAGAAGAATGAATCAAGTCTTCAGGAATTGCAAACATGATGAAAACAAGGGTTTCTACAGTGCTGTACTGATGCTCTTACTGGTGGCTACCACAGCAGTGCTGGAAGGCTGGGCAGCTGGGACAGGAATTGGGGTAGCCTATGAGACATGTTGATTCAAATCAATGCTTTTGACGGATCTTTTTGGCTGAAGGCCAAGGATGTTCTGTGCATCTAGCTGGCTAAAAACCTCTCTTTGTAGCTGTTTACAACAGATGGTAATGAACATTACTAAGACCATAATAATAAATATTTGGAATTTTGTTTATGCCCCTTCCAAATCTAATAAATTTGTAGTGATAGTTTCATTTCAGGTCCCAATGGAAATTAATCTCTCTTTAAGATCTCTCAGCTTAATTGATATGTTTTTCTTTTACAAAAGAGAATGCAAAAATTTTAATCTTGCATTTGTAGGCAAGATGGTCTTGCCAATTTCACAGCCATAAAAACTACCTTCCCACTGATGAGTTAAAGCAAAATTGTATAGCTCTTCTAGCTATACAGTTTAATTTTTTCATTTTCAAATATCATCTCTTGTATCAAAAAGTTCACTACATTAATTCAGGGATATGTCATGATGTGGAAAAGGGCTCTGAGGTGTGATGCTGACTCATCTCCAGCAATGCCACTGTTTTGCTTGGTGGCCTGTGGTGTGTGATCTTCCAGTTTAGTACGTCTGAATGTCCCCTGCTCTTTGTTCACTCAGAGCCCACACACTCTTTTTCCCACAATAGCAAAAAAAAAGAAAAAGGGTTTATATTGATTAGCCATAAAGGGGCACTCCAAGGATGAAGGTTTATTTGTGCATGTTGAGAGAAAAGACAGCAGGGTAGGAATCCACATGATGTTCTATGCTACTCCTCTCTCTCTCACTCTCCTCCACTACCGGAATGTGGAAAGGACTAAAGGTCTCCACATAGAGACACCACTCTCCCCTATGACCTTGGTGGGAACTGAAAATACAGCTCACAGCTGATAATGGGTTTGGAAGCTGTTTTCTTTTACAGGAAAATGCACAGCTCCTCAGCCCGTCCTCCAGTTTGGGCATATCTGTTAACTAACCAAGCCAGTTGCATTCTTCTTTGACTTGGATGTCTGGAAAACTTTCACCTTGGTATACTACTGCATGACTCTGAGGTTGCAGCCTGTACTTTTTTTACATGCTATTGTGGCCATAAAATCTTATCAAATATTTGATCTTGGCTGTCTATTGTAACTGTCCCCAAAAGAACAGTCTACTAAATATATTCAGTTATAAATCTAAATTATGATTATGACACTATAAAATTGCCTTCAGCTGACTAGGTCAGATCAGCAGATAAGTTGTGATGGTTTTACATGTATTTTGTGTTGGACAACTGTATGCTTTGGATTCTTGTTGCAATGAGTCCAGACACAGACAAAAAAGAAATGCATATGGATTAGTTAATATTTGTGTGAACCCTTTGTGCTGTTTCATCCACCTCTGTAGGTGATTACATGCATGGTGTGGTCCTAATGATGTGTAAGGTACTCTGTTCTTCAAGGCAGACTCTCCTTACAAATTATCTTGATAATTTTCCTTTGGATCCATCTTGTTAGCAAAACTTTTTGTCCCATTCCTTGTGCTCTTGGGAAGTCAGATGTATAACAAACAGTTTTCTTTGCTTAATGCTCCTGTGCCCTCCTTGAACTTGATGCCGCAGCCAAGTGACAATTTCCAATCTGTGTGAAGCTACAGGAGCTGAACACAGGACACCAGACACTTTTGTTCCATCCTCAGGCTGTCTTTGGTGCCTAGGTCAATGCTGGGAGTGTAGTGAGACACTCACATATTCTGTGCAGGGCCTCTGAAACCTTCCTGGGAACCTAAGGATTGGGTCACCCTAATGGACTTAGAAGATCCTTTTAACCATTGGCAGGCACTGTATGACTGCGTTAAAATTCATTTTGTGCATGGCTTATAAGAAAACCAAATAACTTTCTCAGAGCTCTGATTATCCCAAGTAACTAATTATAGAGCAGTTGTAACTGAAAGTGTATTGTAATTTGGAATAATGTGCTTAATATCAACAAATTTATATAGTAAATTGTGAAAAAAGCAGGATACTTTCTGCCCCAAACTCCTTTGTTCAGGAAGGTACTTCATTGTAGTTTGAAAACCAAATATAATATGACAACTTCCTCCCATGGGGTAATTACCAAAATTGCATCAATAGCAAACAGAAAAATACAAATGGCATGCAGACACAGATAGATGAAAGTCTTCGCAGATGAAATGTAATAGAGATAGAAGAACTGTGAAATAAAGACAGCAAGAAATAGTTCTCACAAGGAAAATGTATTTTAGTAGTGTATACTTGCTTTATAGGAGACTGGGATAGGAAACAGAAAGGAAGAAATACGGAATCCTGCTGTGTAGCTGTCTTAAGTTTGCAGACTTCCAAAACTAGTTACAAAGCCAACAGTGGTTTTAATGTATTACAATATCAGAGAATGTGTAGAAATAAGAAAACCTAGAAAATTAGGGAATAGGGAGGTTTCAGTGGGCTATTTCTCTCATAAAAGGCAAGGTAATGGATTTGAGTATAAAACAAGTGATGTGAAATTTATTTCAGCTGATCATTGTTTCACTTTTGTGCTGTGGTTTTCTAACTGAAGTAAAAAACATGTCTAACACTGACATGTAGAACCACATCCTGGCACTGGCCAGGACAGGGTTAATGTTTGCAGTAACCAGGAGGGCACATGGCCAGGATCCAGAGGTTATTCTAAAGCACCTCACCTAATTTTCTGGGAATGGTGGAAGGGGGTCCCTTCCAGGTCAGGATAGGGAGGGCCAGCTGGGCTCCTCATGGTATAGTGGTGAGCATTTGCATGAGAGTCAATTGCCTCTCTTGTGCTCTTTTGTTATTGTTACTGTTTCTGTTAATTTTCTTATCCCACTGCTGTTTCTGGTGTATTGTTCTTATCTCAACCTGTGATCTTACCTTTACTGCCTCTATTCTCCTGTGAGCCTGCCTCAAGGAAGGGAGAGGAGGAGGGCGGAGCGAGCAGTGCTGCATGGTTTATAATGGTTTCACTGGGAGAAGCAACTCAGTGGAGTTGGTTTCAGTAAATTGGAGAGTACCATTCCTAAACTATGACAAAATATTAATAAAAATGGGTACAAGAGTGCTATTTTTAAGAACTTAACTGGTCTTATTATTAAGCCAACAGACTAAAACATTAAAGAAACTAAGTAGACAAGCTACTATGTTGTCCCAGAGGAAAGTTTAGTAGCATGACAGAGCAGTTGACAAGGTCGAATAAAATATTCAAAGAGATAAACAAAAGATATAGAATAAAATAATAGTTAGTATCAATACTCATACTCTGAACAGAATGCCAGAGCTTATCATTGACAGTAATGGAAACAGAGGCTGAGTCCTTTAAGGAAGCTGACTCTGCAAAAACTAACACAAGAAGGCCTTATGAAACAGAAAACTAGGGAAAGTAATGTAAAGCAAGAAGTAGATACAGCCATGGAATCAAACATTAAATGTGGAGGAGAAATGTTAACGATTACGTAGTGAAGTCAAGAGTGTAAAAGATATGAAAAGCAATACTGGCAAAAGAAATGAATACCCTGAGATTAAGATAATAGAATTTCCAGGAGAGTGGATAGTACATGAGAGATGAGAAGTCAGTAAATGAAGGAGAAGAGCCTCTAAGAGCAGCTTGGATCAATTTACTGCCAGAAAAGTTAAAAATTACTAAAATCTCTTTTAAAGCTCTGCCCCAACAAAAGCAATTTAGCACAAATAATGTATCTAGCAAGTTACAAAGCATTTGAAATATATAACAAACTCTCCCGACTCTTAGAGTGACATCATTGTTAGCCTGTCAGTTCTTTGGGAAAGAGCAGTTAACTTTCTTTGAATGTAGACCTAACTTGGAAGCAGGATGTTACACTGAAGTCCTTTTCTTACTGTGAGAGTGGATATTTTATGACCAAATCAGTTTGGTGGAACCTCTGGATTTTGAGTATTGGTCAGTCTAGTTCCATCCCTCAGGGCTGTGAGGCAATGCTACAACTCTTGAGCAGTCAGTTCCATCTTGATAAGGAGGTTGGGTCTGCCACAGATTTGCTGACAGGAGGCATTCCCAGCACCATGTTGCTTGGATGCATTTCTAGAGAGCCTACCTGGTGGTGGAGCTCTTGTTTTTAGTCTTTAAGGATAAAGCAGTGGGTAGGCAAGAAACTTGGACTTAGCCAAGCCACAATCACTTTTACTCTGGAAAACACTAGACAGTTACAAAACAACATCCTGTACATACCCTCCTCCCCCGCCTAGTGTGATCTCATCTCTCCTGGGAGCCATGTTTTGGACATCTTTCCTGACTTTTCATCATGCATGTGGTAGTGGTTTGCCCTTTTTACTCACACGATCAACTTTTATCATGGTCTCTGTCGTTCTTTTGCTCACATTCTTCAACTGGGAGTGGTGTAGTTTGCATACTCTCCACCCTCCACTGGCTTCTCTACACAGTTTGTCAAAGCAATGACTTTACTGGTAGAAAACCCACTTTTCCAGTAAAAAAAAAAGATTATCAGAGACCAATGGATCTTGACTGCATTCTCAAGTAAGCAAGGACATGATTAAATGGTATGTCAGAATGACACTGCCCAAAGGAGGAGTCATCCCTGGGATAATGTGGATGGACACCAGTGCAGAAGTACACTTTCAGTCTACATATTTAAAAAAGGAGGAACATAGTCATTTCAGTGCAAGTATTACACACAGCTGCAGCATAAAGTTTTTCCCCCACATCCACCTGTTTTAGTGGTATTTACACATTAGCAACTTCCCGATGTATTTAGAAATGGTGCTTGTCAATTTCAAACTCATTTTGCTGTTCAGGTTCTTTCCAAGTCAATAGAGAAGTTCTTGAGCTATCATATACTCCAGAGATCAGGCTTTTTCTTGCACAGTCTGCAAGAAATTTCAATTCTTTCTTTTATTGACCTTTTTAATCTCAGTTTGACTTCTTTTATTTCAAAGTGTTCAATTTGTAACTAACTTAATGGTTCTTAGATTGTCTTGGTCCAGATTATCATGAAGATGGATTTGCATCACTGAGAAAAACTATATTTGGCTTTAGCTGAGATCCTTGCTGACTCTTTGAGAAGAGAGGCCAAGGATTTAATTTATCATGGGACTGAATTCTTTTGTTACCTCTCCGACGATCTGGTCTCTGCTCAATGGAGGTCTCCACCCAATGCTGAGTCTGGCAGTGTTTCCAAGCAGTAGAACACTTGCATCGAAGAAAAAAGGGGGAAAAAGCACTTAAAATGTTATTTCAGTTTTCACTTGTAAATGCCACCATGGGAATAATTTACTGTGATGATCCAAGCATGCTGTTTAGCAGTGGTATTTTAGAACTCTACTGTAGAATTGGCAAATAGATGATTAAACTGTCCTAAACTGAGATGAGTGGACAAAGGCTGGAAATTTAGAATAGAGTGGTGCAGAAGAAGGCAATGGAGAAATGGCAGGTGAGCATCTTTCCCCACAGCATTATTTTATGTGTAAAATACTGCTATGCTTTCACAGAAGAATGTTTGATAAAACGTGATTTCAATGGGAAAAAAAATAACCCAAATATTGTTTTGCTATCTTTTAGCTTTATGGGGTTTGTTGTTTGCTAGAAGGGATTGTTTGAGCATACAGGAAAGACTGTCTTTTTTTCTGCTCAGTTGGGAAAAGGCTCCAGTAATGTTGGTCATATGTGGTAGAAAAAGAAAATATGTAAGCACTTCTTTCATATTTGGAGACCTATTAGAATTCTTTTGTTCTAATATGTGAACACTTCTTCTTTCTCCTGTTTTTTCAAACAGGCCATGGAGACCTCTTCTAGCTGCATGCCAGATTACAGATATTTGAGCTTAAAGTGACTGTAGTAGAAAGAAGAGCTGAAACTGGGGAAAGAGCATTATAAATCACGTCTGTCTCCAAATCAGTTTTGACTCAGACTTACTTTTGTCTCTAGTGCCATTCATGACTAGTCCTGAGTTTGGTAATTTTCCATGGTGAAAACTAAGATGGATAACTTTTTAACAGCTGTTAGAAAACAAAAGTGATTCTGTTGCATACATCTGGATGAACTGAAATCCAGCTTTCCAGTCAATCTATTCTCCCACTATTCTGAGAAATAATCATGCTGTCTTATTTAGGATTATTTTAAATACTCTAGGCTTATTTGCAAGAAATATTATTCCCTGATTTAGAACTCCTGCAGGCCTATTGACTTATATAGAGAGTGAGACTCATTGCCATTCTCAAAGGTATGTAAATAGCAGCTGTCAGTACAAACAAGGCTGCGAAGAACCTTCCTTTGGAGGCCATGCATAAAGGCTTGCTGTTTATTTACTGCTAGAACAAAAGTGGCTAATGTGTTCCCTAATGTGTTTTACAAAGGTAAAAGCCAGTCTGTCACAACAACGCACCTCTCTGTCAGAGTGTTTGAAGGGATATTAGATCCAGGAGTGCATTTTACCACTTTCCTAGGTTATGAACCCTGCTGAAGGCAGCAGAGAAGCTGAACTCTTTTTGCCACATGTAAAATCTTTTTTGTGTGGGGTGTGTAGATAGTAGAGGATTACAGGCTGCTTGTGAGGCACGCCATAAAAGATGTTGTTCTGTGATATACTATGTTGAATCAAATTTATGACTAGACAGTATAACTGAATTACTTCATTGGAAAATAAAGCCAGCTTGCTCAGCATTTGGTCTTACAGAATCTCTTGTAAGTTTATTGGTTCAGTCTGAGGTGAACTGTGTACTTCTAACCAAGCAGATAGGAGATCAGAGCATTGCATAAGTGATAGTATCAAACCACAGCAGCATCATGTCAAGGACAGGAGATGAAACATGTTATGTCTTTCCCAGGAAGGTATCTGTGAAACTTACCTGGTGGAGTCAGAAACATGGAAGATTCTGGAGAACACAATGAAAGACAGACTTTATTCACCACTCCTTTCAGCAGTGCTGTGAGGGAAGGTGGAGAATTAAGGGTTTTTTTCCATTTTTTAAAGCAACCTACATGGGTTTGAAGTTGACTGGATATTCAGAGAAGAAACAAGGGAAAGAATATAAGCTGATTTATTTAAATAGAAAATTATTTTAATTGCCCATTTGATATACACAGTTGTCACCAACTCTAGTGATAGTTCCTAGTGTTGACAATAGTTTGTTCATTTGTGATGTATTGTACAGTCCATAGTATTGCTAGAAATAGTGTTTATGCCTTGGTCCAAGCTATGTTGTAGAGATGGATGCAAGCACATGCTATTGGCTAGAGGGAGAGAGGTGGAGTGTGAAATGGTATTGCAAAAGCTGATAGTAAAAATCCTGCCTAGGTTAAGTATCACAGTTAAGAGCAAAAGCAGTTGTACATGCAAAGTAATGCACAGGGCTTTGTGTAAGCAAGACTTCGGAGTTACAGTGTTTTTCCTCATCCTGTTTTTCCTATTTGACAGGGTTTGTTTTCCTGTTCCAGTGCTTTGCTCCTCTGCTTGGCAAACCTCCTGTTTCAATTTCAGCAGGGTATTGCCTCCTCAGGGCTTCTACCAATATTAGTGCATAAAGTGTTTGCTGCTACTCCTATCCCATCCATAGATGCTTCAGCTGTGCTAGACATGAATGGTAAAGGTCGAGGAAAATCCCATGTACAATTTTACCTGAAGGCAGTCATACCACAACTTGGAATAAGCCAGTTCTTTGAGGGCAGACATCTGTGGTAATATGTGTCTGACAGGTTTGCTAGAATAATCCCTTCTCTACATCTCTGTTATTTACAGCCCTGAAAATGCTTTGCAACATTACAGCATCAAAAAGGTGTGAAGAAAATGTGACAGGGAAGCCACAGATTTTGTTGAATTCTTCAAGTTTTGAATCTCTCTCTCAACAGAAATGACCTCTGAATTTTGTATGTTTATTTTCTGCCATTTTCAAATCCCTGTCTTTGTTGTCAGTTTATCTATGTGGATGTGAGCCACTGAGTTGTCCATTCTTTGTAGGTCTGTGGTTGAAGGCACTTCTCCTAGGTGTTGGGAGTTCTTCCTTTCTGTGTCTGTGTTTCATTTTTCATCATTGTTTCATCATACTGCACTACCCTGTGCAGTACTATTTATTTTAGAGTTTTACATTTAGAATTTGGGAATCTAAATACCCTTAATACCTATTCTCTCCACACCTATAAATTCCTATAATTTCTTCTGCTTTATTGATTTAATGGCTTTCCTTTTTCTGTCATAAAATAATTATGTTGTATGTTCTATGTAAAAATTACTAACAAAACTCTCTATGGGACTTTCACTTCCACATCCCTAAGCAATTACTTCTCAAACAATTTTAGAGTGCTTTAGATGAGAGCAATCTTAAGTAAAAAACAGTATGTAAGGATTAGAAGTTGAAAAGATGTGGCCATTCTGTGGAACAGGAGGTGGTAAAAAATTGGAAACTAAATAAATTAGTTTTGAAATTAAAGAAAAAAATATATTATTAAAAAAAAAGGTAGAAATTAATTTGGAAGGGAAGGAAAGAAATAAAAAAATCTTTTAAAAAGTAGACTGGAACCTGAATACAGAGCTTTGTAAGGAGATAAGTGTTTATGATGTGCAGGACTGGCAAAACATTACAAAATTCAGCCTCAGTTGATGAAATACAAAATTGTTGCTATGAATGTGAATGAGAATTAAGAGGTGCCATCTGGCACACTCCATTTGGGGACCAAATTACGGAATAGGCCTTGTGTTTTCAGTTTAGTGCATTTGTGATGCTGTTATATATTTGCTTCATGGATAGGGAGGATATTCCATCCTTGGTGTTGTCAAGCCACCTTTTAATGATTACTTGGCCTTTTAATGATTACTTGATATCAGTATTGCAAAGCAGCTTTAGATCATTAAGATAAGCCAGACACTTTACCAAGAAACACACATGTGGCTTTTAGTTTTTCTCTGAAACCATCTCATCACAGACAGACCACAGCTGCAATATAAACATCTCTCAATGGTTCTTGAAAATACAACACAAAGAGGTCAATTGGCTACTGTAGGGTAACTGGAAATAATGAATTCACCAGTTTCAAAATGTAATTATATATAAATATATATATGTATATATATATGTATATATATATATATAAAACAGCAATAAGACCATCAGTGATGACTCTGACACTTCAAAAAACCTGTGTATTGATGTAGATTATGACCTTGGTTTTAGTATCTCTAGTGATAATGACAACAGAATACAGTCTGAGCAAATTAAAGCTTGCCCTTAAATGAGTAGTGCAAAACAAAGCACTTTCAGAATTCATTAGTAAAGATGGAGCAATTTTGGACACCCCTCTCTGGTTCTTATAATCTGGGATGAGATCAGAACATGCAATCAGATTTTTGCACCACCCATTTTTTAATTAAATTTAACACGTCTGTCTTATAGATAAGTGAGTGCTTTCATTGTGACCTGACAGCCCAGGTTTATGTGATGAAAACTGAACAAATCAAATGCAAGGTAGTCAAGACATAAGTGTAATCCTTAAGTGGAAATCACCTTTCATTTTCCATTTTATTTATTAACAATTCCCGCATAAAAGGAAGAAAACAAGCTGTGATTTAGATTCATTACCTCAGTGCTTACAAAAGTTCTCATGTACTGCATGTGCAACCAGTAAATATTGGTCAGCTAAATGCTCACCATCTGTTCTATTATCCTCACAGTAAATAATCACTGTTGCAGCATTTAAATCAAAAACATGCTTAGAAAACTGTGCTTACTTTCAGACAGTTCAGCTCATCACAGTTCACTTCAGCTTATCACACTGTTTCATAATTTACCTGCATGTTTTTCCATCTGGGAATATTGTGAACAAGTAACAAAACAGGTGTGCACTCACTTGGGGCATTGAAGAATATTTTTAAACCTCAGGAGTATAACTGGTTATGTTAGACTTTCCAGAGTATTTTATACAACCAGTAATGATGAACTGTTTGGTGATTATGACAATACCAGAAAGAAAAGCAGCAACCTTTCTATAGACTGCACAGGGCCTGAGTTCAGGCTCAGTCACCTCATCCTGACACCCATGCAGTTTATACTGGGTGCATTTTGTAGTTTAAGGTAAGTATTAGTGTAGTCACTGCCATCCTGATATGATTTCATTATCTTACTTGTACAGTCCTGCCAACAACTGGAAAACCTTACACTGGAGAAGACAGAATTTATTTTTAAATGCACTTCCAGTCAGTTTTCCAGTAATTTTGATTTTTGGCGAGTTTGAAATGTTAGCAGTATGTAATTGGGAATGAATGGTGAAGGTTATAAAATGATTGTGCTTTCAGTCCATAGTGATTTTACTGAATTAGCCCCAGTGTTTACAAGAGACTTGCAAAGTCACACCTACGAAGCTTTCAAGTGAATTTCACCATTTGTGTAATTCTCTGAGGAGGAAAATGTTTTTGCAAGGTTCTTGGCACAAGTTTCTTTGAAATTGTTTGAGCCTTTTATTTACCAAACAGTGTATATTGTTAAAAGTAAAACCTCCCCTGTGCTCTAAATTTTGGCCCAGTTAATCTTTCATCAGTGCTGAAAACAGAGCCTTAATTAACAACTCTATCAGTTAACCCAGTCACTCATCCCAGTGCTTATCTGATACTGCGTCCATACAGGCGTTTGGGGACATCAGAAAAAGGCCGACATGTCAGTGGGACAGCTGAGAGGACCTTGGTGGCAGGGGCAAAAAAAAAGAGACCACAAAAATGGATGACATTAAATGGAATTTGATACAAATCCAAAAGGAATTATCTGACCACAGTAGTCTAGGAGAGGCATGGATTTCTCTTGTATTTCTCCCTGATCTTCTCTGGTATGTCACCCGCAGGAATAGAGAGGAAGACAGTGGTCCCTTGCTGTGTGAATGTAGCATCTGGTACGATTGAAGTCCTTTGCTGGGGAGGTGCTGACTGAGCTGAGAATAAAACCGTACTGATGCTGTCGTCACAGGAACAGCCAGCTCAAGCCAGCGTGGGGCTCTCGGCCAAGGCACTCATTAAGCTTTTTGCTGTCTTCAGCAGCAAAGATTTAGGGAGAAATCTGCTCTCCCCAGTTGCCTCTAATTTTTCTACTTTCTGTTGAAGGGGAAGAGGGTGTGTGTATATACGAGTCAGTTGAGGGGGTGATGTTAATGTTCAAGTGGACCGAAAAATCGTATGTGCTTGCCTGTGAAGGGAACTGGGAAGAGTAATGGTTGAGGACTTTCTGGTGGATGGCCAGAACAGAGGAAACCCATGCTGATTTGTCTTAGGAATGAAAAGGGAAGACATCCTTGTTTCCTTGTAAGCCTGTCATCACAGACCTCTTGTAGCAGGAGTCTTGTGCTCCACTTCATGATGCACTCAATCACCAGCAGTATTTGTCATGTGAGAACATCAGTATGTGCCTGGTGGACACTGTGACCAGTCCCAGGGAGGGTTTGACTTGTGGTTTTAGAGGCCATGCCTAGTCCTTTGAACTAAATAAATAACAATACCCAAAGACTTAAGTAGGAATTAAAAAAAATAAGATGAATGAAAAGAATTGGTTTGTTTCAGATACTCCCGCTCAATATTAAACATGGAAAATCAAAAATACAATAAGAAAATAAGCATGGAAATGTAAAACAAATTACAAAAAATAAAGGCTATTTAGAGAAACAGAAAGCTTTTGGGGATGAGCTTCATTTGCATTTGTGAAGTGGTCGGTAATGCTTGCACTTGGTTTACACTCACATGGCATCATTTGTGGTTCAGAATTCTTACTCACCTCATTTTTCTCCCCAAAACAAAGATGTACCATTCATATAGTTGTAAAAATGTCTTGTCAGCAAAAAATCTGTAGTTCTTGCCAATGCAAGGAAGTCTGATATTAAAAGCATGCATGGCTTTGCTATCTTAAGATGAACCCATTAGCATGTGGCTGAAGAGTAAGTTCGAAAGAGAGAAATTGTGTTAAGAGGACAGAGTGACTACCTGGTGCCAAGAAGATATTTTATGCTTGCTCAAGTGGTTTTGATGAGTTGATAGCTGAAATGTTTATGCTTTTATTCACATAGATAGCATACTAAAGAGTTTTATTTTAAACAGCAGATAATCCAAGTGGTGCATTTGGTTTGTGATGTAATTGTGTCTGGTGTTCTAAGTCTTGGAGGTTTGTTCCTGCTCCTATTGACTTCTAGCTGGGCCCTGCAAAGTGAGGCCCATGACTTCCTTCCAACCTGAAAACAAAAACCAAGAAGACATGCACAGGCTGTAAATTTTCTGTTCCTGTTGATGCAGAATACAAATGCAAAGCATTGTAATGATTTCCACTCTGTTGCCAAATCATGTATAGTCACAAAGAGTTCTGCTTATAAATGGAAAATCTGTGTCTTAGGAACGTTGAAGTGTGTAACTTGGTGATTTACACAATTTAGTGAAGCCCAGTTCCAAACTGTTAAATTTGATGTGAGAATTTAAGTGTCATTAACAACTTTAACCTAGGTGATCTAAACTTTTCCTGTGTATTGTCACCTACTTCAAACTACTGCATTCACTACCTCTGATTGCTTGTTTTCCCCAACAGCCTTTTTATTGGTTTTCTGATTCTTCCTCTTCAAATATAGAAATAGCTTTTTCACTACACTATCCTTTGGAAAAAGAACTCTTCCTTTATTTCCCTGTCTGGATCAGTTACATCCCTGGCATCAGATCTTGGCGGTCTGTTGAGGATTGTGGTTTATATATTCACTCGAATATTGTTAGTCTTTTTTTCACAATTCTAGAATGTGAAAGCGAGTTTTTATTATAAAAACAGCCTACAAACCTCTTGCAGCCTCACCTTTCTATGGAGGGGTGTTTATATTGATATAGTTTCTAACATATTCAAAAGGGGCAGAAAACCAGAGTAATCAAGATAAAATAAGCAGAAAAGGAACAGTAAAATACTTACTTGCCTGCCTGCCATCCATCCATCCATCCATCCATCCATCCATCCATCCATCCATCCATCACCACTTTCTTCCTCTCCTGCAAATCCTCTCTCCCTAGTAATCACAGGTTAGCAGCCCATTCTAATAATTTTGATATGTATGTAACTGTCCAGACTATTTAAAAAACACCAGAGGCTGATACAGCTACTTGTATTAGCTGCAACTGGGGAACCTTTTATTGATGAACTTTCCATGCAAATGAATTCTAAATGTCTTGGTAGAAAAGCTAGTGGAAAAATTTAAAGTATGTAAACTTTTCAATCTTTGTCTCTGAAGGAGTGACATTTTACCAAGCCACTTGGTAGTTTCTGTGATAGGTTATCTAGCTAATGTTATGACAGCTTCTCAATTTGTATCATTTATATCTATTAGTATTTGTCAAGGGCTGCCCAGCAGCAGTGACTACCATGTGCCATCTGTTTGGGAATTACTCATGACATCCTGGGATTTTGGCTTCTTGATGCCCTGGATCTGTGTCTTTCTCTAGGTGTTTTTCAGTCTGATCACTCCTGTGACACAGAGACACAGCCATTTTTCATTCTGCCCCATTCAAAGACCTATTACCAAAATTCTAGGGAATTTCCCTCAGAGGGGGTAAGGGGAAAGAAGTCATTCAGTCCATTCCTGGTTTATGTCATTCATGAAGGATATTTGTCTAAACTGTTCTTAAATGCTTCCAGGATTCTAGTACCACACCTTCAGGCAACCGATTGACAGTGGTTACTACTAGAAGGTTTATCCTAATGCCTTCTCAAATATCCCTTGCAGCATTCCTTCTCCTACTGATCTTCCTAGCAGCAGCCTAGATGCCAGATTATTGTTACTCTGTTCTTCATGAATCTTCTCTTATCTAAGTTAAACAGTCCCAGGATCTTTCAATCACTTCTTCCAAGTCACATTTTTTTAGATGTCACTGTACCACTGCAGAACTCCTCTGGATTTGTCTGTATCTCTGCAAGTGATTGAGAACATATTCCTCCTGAGGCCTTATTCCAGTGAAAAGACTACTTTGAGTCTTCTGCATGGAAGTGGAATTGCTCTTTAAATGCCTCAAATTGGCACTGGTCTTTCCTTTGCATGAATTTTTGATTGCTATGGAGCTTGTGATCTGCTATTTGTTGTGCAATGTCCCGTATTCCTAAACATTCCCCAAGACCATTGTTGCTCCCTTGTCTGCTGTATTGGTTTCTTTATACCATTACTCTGAATTGGCAGGATCATATTGAAATCAATCATATCTCTCAAGCTTGATCTTAATCAAAAATTTGAAATTCAGTTTATTTCATCCTCCATGCTGACCATTTAGTATTGGCCACAGGACAGACCCTTTCATAAGGCTCAATAGCTTTAATTTAATTTAATTTCATTGTTAGCTTTTTTGATCCCACATTTTCATATTTTTTTTTTCAGATCAGGATTTAACACATGGGGATCTGTGACTAGATATCTGTTAGGATTTATTAGATCAAGCACAGCATTTTGAAAACAAGTTTGTGTTGGTCAATTGCACAACAAAGCTGAAAATTAAGGCAGCAGATAACTTTGCATTGTACCCTAACTCTGGAAGCGATGTCAACAAACATAATTACTGAAGCTAAGACAAACAGCACCTCTGCTTTTCCTCCCCATCTAAACAATCTCTTACCTATCACAGAAGAAGATTTGACAGGAACTTGGCAGGTCTGTCTTGGCTGTTGCTTATCTCCTCATTTCTTCTAGATTCATTTGCAAACTTGCCTTCATATCTGCTGGTAGTTTGTTTCTTGGTTTTTTTTTTTCCCTTGAAAGTGAAGTTAAGCCGGCCAGTCTAATATTCCACAGTTCTTGTTTTTCCATATCATTTTAGAACAGACAAAATATTTCCCATTTTTGGAGCTTCACTGATTCCTGCAGACTTGCAAAGATTATTGGAAACTGTGATGAATACTGTGGATGGGCCTTCCAAAGTTTTCTAGAACTAGATTTAAAATCTAGATTATTTGAAATAATCTAATTTATCCAATAACTCTCTGATACTAATTCTATTAGTGTAAGAGTGGCTTGGCCTCTTAGAATAATCTGAAATGAAGTAAACATTACATGCTCTGATCTATATCATATTGAGTATCTTCTGTCTTTCTCATTAGATAGCAAGCCAATATTTTTCCTGGTTAAGCTCCGACTCCTAATGGATTCCTAGAAACAGTGTGGCAATTTCTTTTCAATGTAGTCATTTTGCACCTGTACTATACTGTTTTGTCCACATATATTTAAGGTTTTTTTTTTTACATTTCACCCAAATGCTCCCAGTTCTCACTTTCTAAGAGAGTCCCATTGATGTGCAATTTCTTTTTTTCAGTCAATAAACACCTACTCCATTACTAACAATTTTTTTGTCAGTTCTTTGAAATGCTAGATTGTGCTGTTTTCAATGAAACAGAACCATGACCTGATACTGGTTGAAGGCTAGGTAACAGCCAGGGTTCCCAGACTAAAAGAAAATCACATTATCAAGAAAATATTAAAAATAACTCACCATCTCAAAGACCAGACTCACTACAGCATTGCCACAGCCTTTCAGCTAAATGTAGTCTCTACACTTTACACTTTATACTTTGCCCTATGAAACATCCTCCTACATGTTTTTAGTACACAGGAATGGTGGTGGTGGTGGGGGTTGGCTTTGTTTTCTCTCATATGGTACTTACTTCATATTCATTCAGTCTTCATATAACAAACTTTGTCACTGAATTTATGGCTTTCAGAAATTCTCTATACTTTTTTTCTCATTTTTTTTTCCTAGTGCTAAGGAAGTAGAAAATACTAGCTTCTGTTTAAGTAAGATGTATAAAATTGAGGTTGCATTATGAGTGAACCTGGAACAGAGAATTTTTTACCTGATCTTATATAGCATTTTGAGTGCTGGCTAATCAAACACTTAACTTCTTTTGACTCTGGAAACCCCAAAGCATGGGTCTATTGAGATAAATACTTTTCATCTTACTCCAGCAGGGCCAAGATTTTACCTAAAAGAATGTTCTCACTATCTCTCCACACTGTATTTCCTAGCTGAGAATGATCACAGCTGTTGTGATTCGAGCAACAGAAATTGCTCCATTTTCACTTCAGTCAGGGAACTCTTTTTCCATTGTTATGTTGGTGATTAATTCATGTTTTTTGCCACTGAAGGCAACTGTTTATGAAATCCACAAGGGTAAAATGGCCATTCTTACTTTACTATAAAGTATGTCACAGCCCTTCCATTTTGTATAGCACAGATGTCAAGTGAAGAAGCTTAAGTATGTAGGAGTGACATACTCCTACATGAAGAATGAGGAGACATATACAAAAAAAGCACAGAATGACAATGAAGTCGGATAGAAAGTTTTTGACTCCATATTATTGCAGAGAATTGCCTGTTTTGTCAGATAAACACTCAAGGATAGCTCCTGGAAGGAGCAAATTTCTGTCTTAGAAATGGCAATACAGTGAGTAACCAGATGGTCTCCAAGGAGTCCCACGAGACAACCAAACTTAAGTGTGGCAGACTGGTGCTCTTAAACCTGTGGGTAAATGTGGAACATTGTGGTTTAATCTTCCTGTGATGTAATGCTTGCTTGTGTGTATCTCCCAGATGTAGACCATGATTAGTGGAATTATTCAGGGTTTCATCAGATTTTGTTAATTCCTCCGGGCTTTCCTGTCTAACCACATGTTGGTTATTATGCTCTTTTCCAAAATCATCCACATGCAATATTTTTATGGAATAAGAACAAATGAGAGCATAACCTCATAGTGTTTTTTCCCCTCCTATTTTTCTAAGAAATACAAGATATTTGGTAATTTATATTTTGATAATTTGTTTCTGAGTACATTTCATTTGCATGTACTCTTCCTTAGGGTCAAATCCTGGAGGTTTGTGACCAGATTTATCTGTTGTCTATGTTTCCATAGGATGAAGAGAGGAAAAAGGGCATGGCAGATCTGATGTGTCAAAAAAAAAAAAAGTATGGCAGATGCCTCAACACCATGGAATGGATATTTGCACATCACTTATTCTGATGCAGGAAACTGCATCAGATATGTTTGTGATGTGGTATGAAATCCTCCTTGAAAGCAAATTTGACTTGAAAACTTGAAGTCACCACCAAAGACTTGGTTCATGTTTAAGAGCACAAAGAACCCCAGCTCTTCATAACTGTGAAACAAATACTTTAAGAGAGTTCAGTCAATTCTGAATATAGACCTGGTTGTCTGGGCTCCTGGACAGCTAAGGAGAGAAGGGAGAGAATATAATCAGACTGCCATTTGAAAAATACATGCTGTCCATAGTGAGAATATTACAGTTATTTTCTTTCACCAGTTAACACTGGATGTAGACTGTTTGGGCTCTACTTACCTCTCTCTGGGGAGTGATAATCAGGGTAGAATTCCAGTTTCAGTTTCCAAAATACTCCTGACTTGTGTAAAAACCTTTGTCTGCTTGAGGATGCCAGTGTTTTCGAGTACTTTCTATGGTTTTCTGTCTTTTCATACAAAAGCAGATTTTTTTCATCAGTGAAATGGGTAAAATGTGTGACTGTAACAACTGTATTTTCAGCACTTACCTGATTACTGCTTTTATGGTCAGATAGGTAAGTAAAAAGACCTATACTTTTGCTGTGTCTGGATGATATTATAAATAAATAAAAATGACTGCTTTGTTTCTTGCACAAGTTGTATTAGATTCTAGGAGTGAAATTACAGTTTTCTTCCCTTATCTTCTCGATTTAGTATAAAATAAGGGTTTCCAGAGGATATTTAGGATGTCCAAGAGATACCAGACTACTGTGCTTTGGCAGCTTCTTTCTGTTTGATAAATGTGTAAATCCATCATCTACTGTATAATTTAGAGTCCTCCCTTCCTGTCTTGGCACATTCCTTTTCTTCTTCTGCTGAACTACCTGAGACATTTTTATGGATCATGTATGTTAACATTTAAAACATCTTTTGAACAGATTCTGATTAAGAATCAGGAAATGATGTGCTTTTTTCTATGCAGCTTATCTGAGTTTTTATGCATTAGAATTATGTGAATCATGGTATTTTAGTGGGAAGATCATTTAGAGGTGTACACAGAAAATGCATTGTAGAAATATTTGAATTCGTTTCCAAGCAGAGAATAGATTAGACCAACGTGTGTTTTGAGTGGGTATGATCTGTGCTTTCGAGCACATCAAATGCTTGGTCACTCATTCAGCTGATCACAATTCAGTAGAATAACTCAAATCTCAGATATGCAAAAATACTTGATGAACTAAGCAAGTATCCCAGTTCAGTGAATATCAATTAACTCCAGTGAAAATTATCTATTCACAGATGTCTGATAAATAGAAAAGGAGCTTAAAACTCATGGAATTACTCATTCATAACAAATTATTCACTCAGTATGAAATGTGGTCCACTTACAAACAGAAAGAGCACGGTCTTTGGTAAAGACAAGATAATGAATTGCACATGTTCTTTTACTGCATCTTTCTCCTGTTTTCCAAGGTACTTCCTAAAACTTGTCATAGATCTTTAGAACACTGCCCCTCCCCAAAGTGTGTTTTTCTTGAGTTCCTTTTCTCCTTTTATTTGGAAATATTTACAGATAATTACTATATAAGTGTCAAATATGAAATTGATGTTTCACGAATCATTCTGCTTGAATAAAAAGAAAATCCTCTCTACACATATTAAAACCTACAAAATTTCCTGCATTTAAATTATTGGAAAATCAATGCCAGTTCAGGACCTCTTTGAAGGGGCACTGAAGTTAAATAAAAAGACAAAGGAAGTTTGGAGCAGATGCACAGTCCTGAAAAGGCCCTTCTATCTTTATGACAATCCTAAAGGCTAATTATAGTAGCTCTTTGTTTACACTGATGGGCTAGAGCAGCCAAAAGGTTGAACTGGAGACTACATTCAATGCCTGCTATAGTATTTGCCAGGAGTAAGTCTAGGAAGCAGAATTTATCTCTGATTAAATTCTTAACATCTATGGAGAAGCCTTTTCAGGTGGATGCAAAGGCCAAAACTCTTTGAGTAGAGTTAACACATACACAAAATGATGTGCAGGTGTTTGAATGATCAATTTAGACTTGCTTCAGCCTCCCTTGAAATAGCTTTTTTCCCCCCCTTTATTTCAGTACATTTTGGAAAGCCTACTGTTTTATCCACTTATTATAGTTTCAAGTATGACACTGGGTTTCAAGGAGGCTAGCTGCTCTTTCCTTCTTATCCAGCTGTGTCTGATGTTGATCATGGTATGTTCTCAGATATACAGGAGGAGAGTCTTCTCTGCAGCAGTGCATTAGTGCACCTTCAGGGATCAAAGAGATGCTCTTCAGTGTGCACTGGTGAGGCTTTCCTGTGCCTTTGTGGCTTTGACTTGCACCTGCAAATGCCCCTTGGCTGTAAACATAACAAATCAAACATGCTCCTGAATCCTCCCTGAAATAAAACATGCTGTGCTTACACGTGCCCAGGCCACCAGTGCAGCTTCTGTGGTTCTGACAGGCTGTGGGGCAACAGGTCAAAGATCAGGATTTGGAAAAACGTTTCTCAGCAACATTACTTGTAAATTCTTACATGTGATGAGCTCCCTACTTGTGTGGCAAGCAGCAGTATGGTCTGAAAAGGCACGCAAGAGGCTGCGCTTGCACATTTGACCTTCCTGCACTGAAATTGCGGTCCCAGCATGTAAATGTGCCCATAGGGTAATTCATTTTCTCATCTTGTTTGCTTAGAGGCAGGAGGCACACAAATGTGGGGAGATCCTGGCTCACACCCCAGCGCTGTAAAACAGCCTATGTAGCGATTTCATAAGCAAGTCATACGGCACCTAATTCACAAATGTGAAAAAAGCATAGAAGTTCAGGGAACGGAGAAAGCTTTTAGGAAGGGAAAGCAGCAAAGATAGATCACATAACAGCCTGAGTATGGGACATATCTTTAGATAAAGCTGAAACTGCAGCCAACTGCTGCTAGGAGTTGCCAGGGTGTAGGTGCCATGACTAGCAGATGTGCTTCCTCTGCTTGGTGTCTCTGTATTGCTGACTGCTGAGACCAGAAGTGCTTGAGAGGACAAAGAGAAATGGGTCAGTGAGGTCACAGAATTCATATTTCATTGCTCAGAAGAGTGCTTATTGGTGCTTATTTTCCTTAAAAAAAAAAAGCTGTTAAAATCATGTTTTCACTCTGACTGCACCAGACTTCCACACTAGCAAGTGCAGCAATGAGCACCTCCAGCCCAATGGAGCACTCAGGCACAGCTGAACCTCGGTTCTCAACACAGCTGTGTTTCATACCACCTAAATAAATTCAGTGAGCACTCTGTTCAAGTGTGTCTTTGTATGGTGTACAGAGTGCATCCAAAATTAAGCTTTTCCTGCACATTAGAGATATAAATTTGGATGTTTAAAATTTAGGCATTTAGACTTTAAAATAGTCACAAGATAGCAGCCATTGGTGCTGTTTAACTATTCATCTGTTTACAGTAAGTGACCTGAATGCCTTTGATTGTTTTTACAATTAGTTCTCCCTGTAAGCTTGCTACTCTAAAAACTAAAAAAAAATAGATCTTAAGGTAAACAAACTTCTGACATCCAATTAGAATATAGATATTCAGCTTTTTGCAGAATCAATTTTTTTTTTCCAAATTAAAATGTGATAAACTAATAGGAAAATGCCTTATCTCAGTACTACGCTTTCACAAATATATTTCAAAATTATTATCAGTTGGACTGCAGATGAAGACTATTTTAATTACTTCATGTCCTAAGCTACTGGGTAAGGGTTGAAGTGATTAATCAGTCTAGTAAAAATTTTTTAATCACTCTTCTTTTGTTATAAGAACCATAAAGACATAACCGAATTTTGGAAAAAGGCTTGAAATGACACTCTTAGTGTTACTTATACCACTCATTTTGTATAATTTTAAATTTTATTCAGCAATAAGTGCCTATGGAATCTCATTGAATCTTGTTTTTTTATTGATAAGTAGTTGGCATGTAGAACTTGGACACAGATAAAATATATTCCATCCAAGAATCACAAATACTATTAAATGAAATTAAACCTCTTAATCAAGCTTCTTTAAAGCAAATGGTACCGTTCCTCTGTTACAGGAAGATAAGGTGACATATCTGTAAATACAAGTGGTCTGCTTAAAGTCACAAAGCACACAGCTGGCAAGCATCCAAGAGTTTGCAACTTGGGACTTCTCTGTATAAATATGCATCACATATTTCTATGCAATATCTACAGTAATAAACATCAGTTTCTTATTGTTAATTACAATTATTTCAGGTGCTCAATGTGCACCTGAAAAAATTACAATCCTTGTATTGAAAGGAGACTTAATAAAAATATTTTGTGTCTTTTCCTGTGCAGTTCAGGGTCATTACTCTAATCTTTTTACTTTTTAACTCTTGAAAGCATACAATTTTCAACTGAATAATGAGTTTTTGGGCAAAGTATCTCAACGTGCATATGTTGTATTTGCAAGGTGCTTTATCTAGGAAAATCCTCTTACATTTTTCCTTCAGTGCCAAGACATCATAATGCACTGGCAGTGTAACACAAGTATATATTTTGCTGTGTTCTCTTAATTCTTTTTGTTTAACAGAGAGTGGTTTCTGTCATTTGCAAGGTAAACAATAAAAACTCCCTACTAATGCTATCTGGTGCAGCACTGAAAAGTGAGCTGAAATATTTCAGTGGAGGGCTCTTGCTTTGTACATTTGTATCACAGGATCCCAAAGCACTAATGGGACCTTTACAAGGAGGGAAAAAAATAGTAGTAGCTGCCTACTCAAAGACATACCTTATCTGAATAGTGTTATTGTGAGAGATAGACTTGTGAACAAAAGATGGAAATTACAGAAACAGGAATCAGATATCACAGGTCCAGAATAAGAATGGCGAATAGAATATGGGGCAAAAGACTCAAAGCCTGACTGGCAGCTCAAAGAAAAGATGGTATTTCATACATTTTCTAAACATTGTTTCTGTGCTTCCTTCAAAGAACTATTCAAATCCCAGATGGCTTTCCTAATTAAAGAACAGTGAGTGTTCTATAGATATAAAGTGTGTGTGTGTGAGTAGAAAGGGGCTGGATTTTATTTACCCTTTTCTCATTATGCTCTTTTTCATGTAAAACTATTTGAGTGTTTCGAGATGTAGCTTAAATGATGATTAGCTTACAACAGAATAGTTAAAAGTTAAGCATTGCCAATTTATAAGGAGCCAAGAGGACGAGAAAAAAAGCAAATATGTGTGGAAATAGGTGGAGGCCTTGTAAACTGATGAACTAATATAACTTATCTGACACTATAGTCTGTAATAAATGCTTTGAAGCATGTTTTCCAATGTCAGTTCCTCTCAGCAATTAGTCTCTTGAAGTAGAACTCTGTTGGAGCAGGGACAGAAGTATTTGGAAGAGTTTGACACTGAGTTGTTATTAATTTGACAAACCTACTAGGTCAGTCATCTATGAAAGAGAAATATGTTCTTCACAGAAGTTTGGGGTTTTTTTATTAAATATGTGAGCTGTTCTTTTAATTATTATTCTTTTGGACTAATTTTTCATATTTATAATATTACAGTCAAATGATGACTGAAAGGTTATGAAAGCTGAGGAAACATGGAGACAAGAATTGCTTGAGCAAAACATACAGGATTTGTACCTAGTGAAGTTGTATGTAAACATAATGAAAAAAAAGTGGGATGGAAGAAATTATTTTTATGTCACAGTATTCTGCTGCACTATGTCACTCTTCATTTTATGACAATCGGAATACCTGAAAAAATGCATCTCAAAACATTTTTAGACTTAAATTCGAGAGCAAAAAATGAGGCAGGTAAAAACAAACTTTTCAAGATGACAGGTTTTGGTATGAGCAGTAGCAAGACAACAGATAATAAACTAGCTGTTGAAAGTGGTGGAGAAAACAGTAGGTAGGAATAATAACATGTATGTCTATGAAAGTGAGTTAAAGCTATCATAAATACCGTACATGAAAAGTGCAATTGTCTCATCCTGGAAGTAGGCAGTGAAGTTCCTCATGTGCTGCTATCTGGTGAATTATGACTGGAGGAAATACTGGGCAGGCTTTGCTGGTTGAGACAATTGGAGGATATAGGCATAGGAGTGAGGCAGTTTAGAACCAGAAACTCAAACAGGGTAAAGATTAAAGGTTAAGGGTGATAAAATTACACATGGTTGAAATAAATGCTTGGCTTTCACAGCCATTGTTCATTAGAGGAACTAATGAGAAGAATATATGGCAATGACTCTGAAAAAGGGAGACAAACAAAGGTGAAGTGTCTAGGAAGGCTATCTTATTTCATCATTATATTATTCCTCTAATTTCAGAGTGGCAATGAAACTACTTTCTCCAAGTTATTGTTTGTTTCTTTTTGTTCTTACATGTTTTAAAAATATACAGTGTTTTAATTTTTCCTGTAATGCATTTTGAATGATATTATATATGGAACATATAATATTAAAAAAAGATACGCTGCATAGTTACAGTTTCTTTGATGACACAGGGCCAAATTCTGTCAGTATATAAACAGGTGCAACTCAGTTTATGGTCTATATTATTCATGCTTATTTATGTCAAGACTGAAATTGGCCCAGAGCACATATATAAAAATCTAGGCCTCTTTCTTGTGGATTCAGTACTCATGCATCATCAACCGAATACATTTCTGTTTTTACAAGGGTTATACAAATTTCTGCTTCATTTTAGCAAGAGCTTGGAGGTAGCAAATAAACCGTAAAGCCTAATAAAATCCAACTTTCAGGCAAACCTTCTTGTATATAAAATTGAAGAGTACAAAGTGCCAAGGGCTTGTATTAGTACCATCCATTTTGTTAACATTTTTCCAATTTATCTTGCGTTACAAACCCTCAGAGTACTATGTCTGTTGTAAATATTTAAGCATTACTGTTGACATAAAGATAATGCTGACAAATTGAGTTAACATTTCTGCAGAGGATTACTGACCATGTGTAGTGCAGAACAACTTTAACACCCACACCAAGCGCTGCGCTCATGCCAAACTCTGTTTAGTCTACAATACAGCAGTGTCCCTCAAATGAATTTTTAGCTTTGATTTACACAAAACATGAAACAACCTTTCTTGGATCAATTAATTGTTTGACTTTTCTAATACATTTCCATTTTAACTAGATTATGTCTGTATCACAGGACGAGTAATGGTTGCAAGATGTTAGTGCTCTCATGTGGGTGGGTGTCTGTGTGCACACATGCACAGTGCCATTCATTGCTCTTTCTCCAATTCACTACCTTCTGTGTTTTCAATATCAGCCTGCAGGCCACTCCAATCTGCTTGTGCACCACTGGGTGTGCACAGCTAAAGGCATGAGATGGTTGTTGATGAATATTTTGTCTTCCAAGAAACAAGCTTTTGCAGCATCTTCTCCCTTTTGACAAAGCACATGCAGCGCAAAAATAAAGAATTGAGGCAGACATTTGAAAGAATTTATTCCAGAGGTGTGATATTTATGTGCTGTAGTTTGCAATTTGGTGTCACTTGCAGGCAGGAGTCTCAAAACTGCAAGAAATTTGCATGTCACATTTGCAACCACATGGCATCCTGGACAGCAACAACATATTTTGATTTGAAGAAGACTGTAAGACCTTCAAATATAACCTCAATTTACAAAAGTATTAAAGCTCAAGCCATTTTCAACTTTACAATAATGAAGGTTGGTGCATGTGAAAAACTCTCTACTTGAGGAATTGCCTGTGAACATTATGAGATACATTAATTCTTCTGTGTTGACAGAATTCAAGAAGCAATTAATATCAAGCTGTGATTTCTAAATTTTGGACTGTGTAAGCACTAGCAGAACTGATGTGGATCAGGATGCCACACAGCAGTCCTTTCCTCTTCAGTATCGAATTCCTCACAGTGCTTCATTATGTTGATGAGAGATTTCCAAAACGTGTTTTACTAGGAGGCAACTAATCCAAACCTTTTCACATGTTTTCCTTTCTTCAAACGACAATGTTTTCCACACTTACTATTTCTCCAAATATTATGTCAATAACAGTATTCCTAGTAGCTCAAAGGTGTTTTACAGAGGGGGTTTAAAACTCTTTTCCTAGCTTTCTAGTGTGGAGACCCAGAGAGACTGACTATCTGCATAGTGGCCTAACAAGGACACAGGTCTCCTCCAGCTCTTGTTATACTTCTAAACCCAAAGAGCTGCAAATCCTAAGACATGAAACAAGGACAAACCTGAGCCTGAAACTACTGTGCTTTCTTAAGCAATGAAAGCAAACTGAATTCTGAAGAAAATTGTAAATATCATATCTGGGATGTTTGTCCCAGGTAAAATATGTAAAAGTTGAAAGAACTAACCAAACCTTTGTTACTTTCATCTGGATTGGATTTCATCTGAACATATGGCTTCTCTTCATGCAAACTTGGAGGCAACCTTAGAGCTTGAATCAGAAAGTTGTTGGCCTCTGACTAGTGAGATGAGTACTTGGGGGCCCATAACACTAGTACTCAAAGGGGAAGGTGAAGCTCATGTGTCAGTCCAGAAACAAGAAGCAGCTCAGATGAAGTATGTAAAAACCTTACTGTGGCAGTTACAGTTAGCTCATGTGATTTAAACAAGTTCTTTCTTGCCTTGGCCAACTGATTCTCCGGGTACCTTATGAAAACCACAGCCCTCATTCCAAGAAATAACTGTGGTCCCGTGAAGTCCTTAGCACAGGACTGTAAGAACAAATTAAATTTTCTTTGAGACCTGAAGCAGGAGGAATATGTGTGCAGTGTAGAAAGATGCAGTCTTGATCAGGATAATTTAATAGTAAAAAGAAAGTGCTAGTAAGATACTGGAGGTTTGTCAGAGCTAGTTATAACTTGCAGCTTCTAAGACCAGTATGCATCTCTGTATTTAGCCAATGACTAGGGGAATTTAGCTAAAAAATATAAAAAGCACCCTGTCAGAAGTACATAACTAGAACTTAAACTTTTTATATTCTGCCTTAATCACTTCCCAGGGAACTGGTATAGCATCTGAGCTCTTTACCTTAGTATGTGTCTGTTCTCAATACAGGCCTTTAAAACTGGCAAAGAAAGAATTAAACAGACATACTAGAAGAAATAATACATCCTTAATCATAAAAAAGATCATTGATACAATAACATCTAATTGCCAAGTTTTATTAGGAAATTTTAGAAACTAATTGTACTATAAGAGATCGATTTAACAGTTTTCCTACCTCAACCATCTATTGTTTTGCTTGTCTTCTTTCCCACATAATTTATTCCTGTCCATTCTCCTCTTACTTTTCTGTTCTTCATTGTAAGTCTGTTGCCCCTCTTCCTTAAAATCAGGAATTTACTCTCCCTTTTTGTTCCTTGCCTGAGTAGAAGAAACTTCTAACCACTCATACATGCCTCAGTTTGCAGACAAACAATGGTAAGGTGGCCAGCAGTTCTGCATAAATCAGTGTGTAATTTCTTTATAAGATGCTCTTCTACAGAGACCTTTGTCCATGTGGTGCTCAAGAAAGGCATTTATATGAACACACAGCAAGTTGTCTAGTATGCTCTAAAGTGGCATCAAACAGAATGTCTCTCTCATTGGCTGTCTGCCTGCTTACCAGGAAAACTCAGACCATAGAAATCCATGTTTGGATAAGTTTTTATAGGGACAGGTGCAACACAGACACAATATCTTTGTGTTTGTACTAAATAATTTCTTTGTGTTTGGCAATCAGTAAGTGTATAATGAATTCATTCTCCTTCTATTTGAGTCTTTGCATAGCTCTTCCTTTACAGGTCTTCACTTACAGAAGTTACAGTCTCCTACTTTGCACAAATAATTTCTACTTCTTTTTGAAATCACTGCTTAAAACTGCAGGGATCTTACTGTATCTAGGATTCCTAGGAATCTTTTCACAGCTACTGAAAGAGTTTTGGAGATATTTGTGCCTTAAAGTCATACAAAACAAAACACATTCATTCACGCATATCATGCTGCTTATTTTGAAAAGAAACAGGCTGCTGATACTTGCATCTTGACAACATCCTTCCTGTAGAGAGGCAAAAGCAAAGGTTCTGGCTTCTGGGAAAAAATACTGTCTTAGTAGGAGGATCATTAAGCACATTAACACTGTCTTTAATGATCTTTACTAGGAACAAGGATTATTGTGAGTCTAAATTGGAACAAGGATTATTGTGAGTCTAAATTAGTGCTTTAATTGGTGACTGAAAAGAGGGAGTAATGAGCTTGGTATATCAACATTTACGAGCAACATCTAAATGCCTGGGAGGAACTGAGCACAAAGTGAAACTACAGAACTACTGCAGCAGAAGGTGGAGTGAAAATTGATTCTTTAGTTTGAAAAAAATAAACCACTTAAAATGGAGAAAGATAACATTAAAAGTTAGAGGGAGGGAGTAGAGTTGGTGTTGGTCCAGAGTTAACTTGCTGTATAATGTAAATTAGACTTTTCTACTAACGTTTTGTCATGTCTTTTGCTGCCTAAATGATGCCTATGAGGGAGCCTCTGTGCTGAATCTCAAAGAATTATTTGAGAAGAAGAGCCGGCTACCTACTGTTCTCTGTTGAGGCTTTCAAAAGCGTCTCACAAACAACAGAAAACTCTTCTTCAGCATTCACAGACTGTCTTACTGCTCAGTTTGTGTTTAACATACATAAAGCCATGCACCAAAACACACTGGTAGAACAGGACTGTGTACAGACTCATGTCAAAAAGGTGGGTTGATAATAATCTCCCGGTACATAAAGTGCTCTGGTTACATGTGAAATATCTTCTGTGGAAGCAATGCTTCCACACCAAATAGTACTGATGGGAGGAGAAATTCAGCGTTAAGGACGGCTCCTGTGGAGATGAAGCACAGACAGCTTGGGGGGTTTTTTTGAGCTGTTTAGAATATAGCTAAACTCTTGAAGGAGGATAAACTGCAACAACCTTATACATGTGGAGATGAATGCATCAACAATACAGAGGAATTATGTACAATGACTTAACAGTGAGGGAGGTAGCTAAGAACAGTAGAAGAGATTTTAGAGGAGGAAACCTCCAGGCCATGAGAGCTATTAGCCATGGAAAAATCCCCTGGGGAGGAGCAGGTATTCTGTCCCATAGAACATGAAAAGCCAGACTGGGTAAAATTCTGTTAGGAATACAATAGAGGCTATAGTCCTGCATTGAAAGGTGGTTAGAACACAGGAGCCCATAGGTTATTATTTGCAGATCCTATGATTACTGGAAGGATTGATAGATCTCCTCTGCCCCTCAAAAATGGCACCCTGCTAGTCTTTTTGGACAGAGGGATAAAACTGAACCTTCTTGCCCAGGAGGGAGCCTCAGATACTCGTATGCAGTTGCTACACCTGGATCAATGTCCAATAATATTTTTGTTGTCAGTGGAGATTTTTTTTGTTTTGAAGCCTGAAGGCTGATTAATCCCTCCCCTGTGCCATCTATCCCACTTTAACTGGGTACATGTTAGCTTGTACATTTCAAAGGTTTACAGCCTGGCACTGCTATTCAGACTCTTGAAGTTTTTTATAAGATCTGTCATATTTTCAGAGAAATGCCAGCTTTCCTCAAACAATTTTACAAATGCTAACTGAGCTAAGTGTGGCATTCTGAGAACTGAGTACTTATAAATCAGGGCAGAACCTGTCAAAATGCTTTGAGACTCTGCAGAAGGACAAAAGATGTTACAATAAGTGAAGCATCTCATTTTACTTGAAACATAGATAATTAACATTCTTCAACTTTTTACCCAATGTATGTGCGATGTTAAAATTCACTGACTCAGAGGAGAAGTTCTATAAAGCCATTCAGCATATCCTTTATTCTTCATAGAGATGCAGATCTATGAGATGGAATTGAGGCATCCTCATAGTTGATTGATAAAGGCATAGCCCAGTAGGTGTGTTAAGTTTTTTAAATTAACAATTTTAGGTAGGATAACTCCACCTATATATAGGGTGGGAATAAACCAACACTTGCATTCTGGTAAATCTGTCCTTTTGGGGGCAGAAAATTTCTCTTCTACTCTACTTATGCATATTCTCAGCATGTTTCACCAGTGGAAAGAGGACATTCTCTTCACAGATTCACTTTTAGTGGAATTCTTGATTGAGAGGGCTGCTTTAAGCTCATTTCCACTGAAAATGAGTTTTCATGTACATACATTTTCACAGTGTATTTTCACAGTGTACAATGTTTGACATGCACTTGCATGCTGCAAAAAATGGGTATCTCCAGATCCCCACCTTAATTTTATACATAACCTAGAATTAATTACTTTGGAGTGGCTAAAATCATCACTTTCATTTCTCTGTTGCACGCAAGAATACCCCTGCTCAGAGTTTTTGCAAAATTGTGCTAGTAGGCGGACAATGATCTTTCCAGTTCGGGAATAACCAAAGAAAGGAGGATGAAGGGAAATACTTCCTCTGTCATTTGATATACTAAAAATAATTGCTCATTATCTTAAAAACCAAATAGAAGATGAAATCATCCTTTCATCCTAGTGTAATTGGGAGTTACCAGCTCTTTTCTAGATGAATGCAATTTTAAGTCACAATAGGAAACAAAGGCAAAACTGCAAGGCTTAGGTTACAGTATGGATGCACAAAAAATCAGTTTAATGTACTTTTCGTACCTGGTACAGGAGAATTTCATAATTCAAATTCTCTTCCTTCTGTTGTCCTGTGAAAATAAGCACTGGGGAGAAAAATGGTTTCGGAGACTTAGAGGCAAAGTCGATGGGATGCCAAGAGAATGAAATTAGCAATAATGCTGGAGGCTAAAAGTCCCAGAATCCATACCCAGACTGTGCCTGTCAGCACTGTGTGCTTTCACCCGTTTGTTGTCAGGGGTGTGGGAGTCACTGGGCATGAAAGGAGGAATATTTTGAAGAGAATGGAAACAGATCAAGTGAGAGATGCTCAGTGTTGCAGGCTGCCAAGCAGGTTGCTCCTGTGTTTGAAGTGAATTTGGTGAGATGGAGCATACTTCCAGCTGTAGGCCGGGAGGCACAGCTCCACGTTTGGGGCCTGGCAGCAATCCCTGCCGGAACTCCGCGCCCCGCCCGCCAGAGGGGCGGAGCTCAGAGCCCTGTGGGCGTGGCCAGGCGCCGTTCGCACGTCACCGCTGGGGGTGTGGCTTCGGGGGAATGGCAGGTGGCGTTTCGGCTCCTTCAGGGGCTGGGAGCGGGGCCGGCTGTGCTGCTGCTCGTCCTTTCCCGTTCCTCCAAAACGCGGCTTGGAGATGCAGTGCTGAAAAAGCATCCGCAGGGAACAGAGTGGTGGAGGTGCGTCCAAGCGCAGCCAAATCTGAGCTGAGCCGAAAGGAGCCAAGCTGAAGGGAGCTGAGGAGAGCCGTGGGGAATGGTCAGAAGTGGCAATGCCTATGCTGGACTCAGCCGTAAGGATCAAGTCCAGCATCCAAAGTAGTGGTGTGGCACAACAGAGACCATCAGGCTTTTGGAGATTTATCCATTGTTGCTTTCCATTGTGTCTTGCAGCACTCATAATCTTGTCTTTGTGTGGGGAAAACCACACATGGACACAACTTACGGGCAGAACCCGACATCTTGTCTTTGTCCCAGTGGCCACACATCACTAAGCTGAGGTGGTGAACACCTTTTGTGTGTAAAGCACTTTTTCATTTTGTAGTCTTGTTTTGCTAATACTGATGTTGTTCCTGTGAGTTTCTTATTCCATTGCTTTTTCCTTTCAGTAGTTTGTTATCTCAATATACAGTCTCTGCCTTTTGCTCTGTCTTATCAGAAGAGGTGGGGGGAAGGTGAGAGGCTTGTTTGGAGTTTAATTTCCAACTGTTGTTAAACCACCTCATGATATACTACCAATTAGTAATCCGAAGATATGTGGCTGTACAGGTTACTTTCAGAAATTCCTGAATCTCCTAGTGTCCTGAATTAAAGGCTCATAAGCATTTCAGATCAAAAGAAGCTGTTTGGAACAGACAGTTGTCTGAAATGTGACCCTTGGGAATGTAGACATCCTAGCTATAATTTATTTGATTTCATGTAATCAGTGCATTTGGTGAATAGAAACAAAAGCACACAGAACTGTGAGAGGAATGCAAGCCCCAGCAACTTAAAAAAAAAAAAAACACAAAATTAAGCTGCATACAGACAAGTGTCCTAGAATGGGAGGAATACTAAGTATTCAAGAAATTTTTGACCACCACATAGTGTTTGGGGAGAAAACCAGAAAACAGCCTGTAGGAGGTCTGGGAAAATGGGCCTTGTGCATGTAGGGGCAGCTGAGGGTAGCAGAAGAGGGGGAAGAGGAGCGCCTTTCCTATGCAGCACAGGTGGACTGGAACCACGCCGTGAGAGGTGTGAGTGGTCAGGCTCAGTCCCACGGACCCTGTTTGTTCTCACTCCGGCTCTGCATGCGGTGACCCTGAGATCTTGGAAGCAGTAATGTCTTGAAGCTTGGCAGGCTGCAGTGAATGTCAAATGGGGGAGACCCAAATTCTTCATGGTTTGGGAAGCCCATTGTGAAGGTCATTGGCCAGCCTAAGGGCAGGCATGGGTCATATCAAAGTATAGAGCCAATCAGAAAGACTCAAAGTACCGTACCAGCTGGGAAGAAGTAATATTTGGGATGAATAGATAGCTAGAAAGACAAGTAATGTATGAGGGAAAACAGATAGCAAGACAGAAAACCAGTAACTTTAGGAAAAAAGTGGGAAAAGATGAAATATTAAGAAAGCATTCATAAAAGCAGAAAACATCCAGAAATCTCCCCTTTTCTTACTAATCCGCATATGGGTATATCCTTACAATTATTTTCTGGTCCTTTTCTTTCCTGTTCAGAACCTACAAATACAAAACAGGAACTTTGCAGATCTTTTGAAGCAGAGAGCTTTCTTTTTGTTCTGAAGAGATTTTGTAGATCCCAACTCTTTCTGAACAGATGTTTGCAGGGATTATTTCCAGGATGATTCTAGAAAAATGCCTGTAAGACATGGAAGTAAAACAAAGGCAATATGAAAAATACTTATAAGCCAACAGAGAGTTGTTTCTCAGTGCTGAACAGGTTTTGTTTATGTGATCATTACAGCTAAGTTGTGTATCTTGTGCAAAGTTAAATTTTCTTTTTCCCTTCAATTCTTTGTTCATTTGTTCTTTCTTTAACTAGAAAATAAAGTTGAAATGTGACTACTATAATTTATATTTAGAACAAGAACTTCATCCTGGGCCATAGCATTGTCTGGGCTTGACTAGAATCTTATTTCTGCCTCAGGATCAAAGACTCTCTAATGCAAATAAAAGGAGAAATAGACAATAGACCTGGCATTGTGGTTATTTATTTATTAGCAGATGTAGCCACTGCTTTTTGAAATGGGTAGGAATAAGGTGCAGGTTTCAGAAACAACAGATGTGTCTGCTCAGGCACTTTTTACATGAGTTCACTTAAATGACACCGCTAATGTCTGTGTTGTGTTCTCATTTCTCTCCAGTGACAGACTATTCTGTTAAATCATTGGGTCAAATAGACAGTTAAGTTTTTCAGTGTGGAGGCCTCACTTGAGGACCAGATGAAGACTTGTGTGAAGGTCAGTCTGGCCTCCTGTATAGCACTACTTCTACATTACTTTTGAACTGAGCCACTTTGGAATTCAGGAAGTCATAACAGTGTCTTTGATGTGATGGTCCAGCTGCCCATCCTGTTGCTCTTCCTCTTGTGAGCATAACTGACTACAGGTTGTGTCTGTTCTCAAAGGAAAATATTTTCCTTAAGATAATGAAATATTGTCCCACTCATCTGTGGTAATCAGCAGAGCAAGATGCAGTTCAAAAGGCCTGATTTATGTTATTTCCCTCTGTTACTTGTCTCTGTTAATAGCAAAAGATTTTTCCTTGCAAACATAGTAGATTACAAAGATAATATCAGCAGAGTAAAAAAAAACAACCCAGCAATGAAGCCTGTGCATACACAGATTTTGGGTTCATATATATATTTTACATCTAGAGATGTTAAACAAAGACACTGAATAGAAGGAAAGAAGAAACGTAATTTTTGATTTGAAGTGTAATAGCAATTTCATAAATATTGATTCATTCCTTTTCAGTGAACATTATAAGCCCTCTGAAATGCACATTTTGCCTTCCACTGTCCTGTTTCTTTTACCCACATGTTGTAATTGTCACCTCCTAATATCTTTGTCTTGTTGTTTGTTTGTTTTTTGTTATCTTTTTAGTTTTTTAGCTGAATGCTAATAGTTCTTTTTATAAACATAGATGCAATTGCAGTCAGAGGTTAGGTTGTCAGAATTATAGAACTAATTGATTATTCCAGGCTTAGAAAAATTCTGTCTTATTTACTTCTGATTATTAGCTTGATATATATTATTACTAGAAAAATGAATATAGGCGTGACTTCTTTCTAAACTACTTTCTGATCACATTTGGCTTAGAATAAAAGACATTTTTTTCCTACTGAAAATTCTTCATGTAAAAAATTGAATCTAAAAGCCAGGCTGCCTCTTCGATCCTTGCCCGTCATAATTGTTCTGTGCTTGCAAATTAGGTGACAGTGCTGTTGCTGATGCACAAGGATGGCCTGAGGCCAGCTCCCTTTTCTACACTGTATTTGGCTTTGCAGTGCTAACAGAAGTGAAACATTCCTTTTGTCAGAAAAAAACAGGAGCTACTTCTCAAAAACACACATGAAGCAGAGAGATTTTGAAGGAATGTGACATTTCTAGAGTTCTTTTTTTGGGTTCTAACTCCCACGTTAAAACAAACTGAGGGAAAAATTTTGGAACAACTCTGTCGTGAAAGACACATTATATAGTGATTTCTTTAAATAAAACAAACCAGAGCAAATTACATCATAAAATCACAAACAAACTGAATTCTCTCACTTGAGAGAGATTCGTTGAAGTGTTTTGCCTCTTCCTGAAGTGTAAGCTACCTCTCTAGGAAACACAAAGAATTTCCTCTGACATGGTTTACAGAACTTTTTATTTCTTCATATATATAATTCAGCTTCTCCTGTAGTATGTGTGAAGGGAACAGGGATGGTGGGGAACAGGGCTCAGGGTGGTTCCCTGCATGCAAGAAACCTCTGAAGGCACCAGCTAGGTGAGGTGGTTTTTCAGCTGATTGTTGATCAGAGTGTACAATAGAAGTCTCTATGGCTCGTACAACTTGGTGTCTGTCTTTCCTTGTGCAGCTAGAGAAACTTATTCCCTCTGCTGGAGGATGAAGTCATGGAGATCATTGTGTTCTCTCAGTCTTCACTATGCTGGTAGCCACTAAATAGTACTCTTTTCTTGTAGCCAGTATTTTCTGTGCAAGCAAAATGTTGTTTACAGACATGAAAACTGTCTGAGCCTTCAGCCACACTTTTTAACATGATTAGTAATCTTAGATGTGTTAGCACTATTTCTAGTCGAAACTTCAGCCTGACGTTTGGGAATCACAATTCCTTTCTTGGTATTTTCCTTTTGTCTTATCTAATAACCTTCCCAATCAGTGTTACGGCTTTAGTACTCAATATTCTCACCTAATGATGACACTTAGACATCATAGTCAGCATCCTACTCCTTTTCAATATGTCTCTTGCTGCAAGACAGCTAACTGCTCCTCTCCTTATAAATATTTCTGTTGCTCAGATCTAACAATTTTCACTCATCCTTCTGAAAACATCACAGCCAGATTTCGTTTAATTCTTTGCCAAATTATTTACCAGCTCATTCCCGTTTCTCTTTTTAGACTTTATAAGAAGTATCTTTAGTGCTATGGAGTCTTCCTCTGCTTTCTTTTCCTTAAAAACCAAAAAGGCTTTTATCTGTGTTTGACAGAGAAGCTTGTCCCCATTCTCTAGCACCTGAACATGGTCAGTCTGATGGATAGCTTTGTGGAAATGTGAGGACCACACCCCAGTCTCTAGGTTCCTCAGGCATCACTGGGTGCAGTTGCACTGGGATTATGTGCATTCAGTATTTGTTTTGAGCACATTATAATGAGAAATGGCATCTGCCCTTCTTGGCCACCTGGGCACACACTGGCTCAAGCTCTGCTGCTGTTGACGAGAACTTCCTGGTCCTTTTCCACTGGTCACTTTCCAGCCACTCTGTCCCTGCCTGTGACACTGCCTGGGGTTGTTGTGACCACAGGGCAGGACCCAGCACTGGGCCTTGTTGAACCTCACAACACGGGTCTCAGCCCATCAATCCAGCCTGTCCTGATTCCTCTGCAGAGCCTTTCTGCCCTCCATCAGCACTCACACCCAATGTACTGTCATCTGCAAATTGGCTGCGGGTACACTTGATTCCCTCATCTAGATGACTGATAAAAAAAAACAGGACTGGCTGCAGTACCGAGCCATGATGAACGCCACCAGTGACCACCACCAGCTGGGTATAACTCAGTTCACCGCCACTCTCTGGGCACAGCCAGCTTTTTACCCAGCAGAGCCATGAAAAACCAGTTTCTCCATGAGAATGTGTGAAAAGCTTTATTCATCCAAATCCATAGGAAAGCCATGGCCCATGCTTTTCCTAGTTTGTCTACCTAGGTTCCCATCTGTATAAGTGGAATAATTCTATTTCTCTACATTGTAAGCCTTTGATGAATGTATTTTAAAGAATGGACAAGTTCTTTAATTAGGGCAATATGTAGAGAAAAGTGATTATCCCAGCATAGAACTTGAAAAATATCTGAATGTGAAGAGCAATTTATCTTGTTTGTGTTATCCTGAACAAAAAACTATATAGTTTTATGAAATCTTTGTCTCACATGGGTTGCTACATGTTTGAAAGTGTGTCCCTTGTTTGGATATATTAGTTTAATATGTGCTTCAAGTTACACTTCAGTAAATCAGCTACATAAAGAGCTATTTGGAGATCAACAGGATAATCAGTAAGTGATAGCCTGATTCTCCACTCCTGTGAATTTAAATCAGGAAAAGCTTCTCTGAAGCACATGTAGTTGAATTAAACTAAAAACCATGCTTTATATGAAAATGAAGCTCCCCAGTGTTTGCATTACTAGTTGCAAGACATTCACTTCTGCGTTCTCTTTACAAATGTAATATCCTCCCACATGCTAGTTTGTTTCTTCTTGTGTGGGATTAGAAAGGAAAATGCAGGAAATTACATGAACACAAGACCAACTGGAGTACATGAAGTGTGATGCCATTAGAAAGGTTTGAATACAAAAATTGGAGGATATGCCAGTGAAATGGATGAACATTTAGGAGGCATTATTAGTCCTTGGAAAGTCTTGCATAGACATCACAGGCCTCTTAGCAGAGGTAATTCCCATTCCATATCAGTGGAACAGTCTGGTGTTTTCTCTCACACATTCTATTTTGTTTTATTATTTTTTTCCTATACTTTCAAGGCATCTGTAATTGCAGTTAGTCTAGTGCACAAAATGTGCTAGTTGGGGATGGGATTGTTTCAATTTTGGGTATTGTGCTGTTGATCCAAAAATGCTTTTAATCCTCCCTTATTTTGATGAAAATAGTGGCTGCTCAACTGTCCACAGTGGGCAAATGAGTCTGTGATGCATAAATTCAGAACAATTGCTTTTGCCTGTGTTTACAGAAGTGTTGGAAAGGACAATGGGAAGAACGGACTGAAGTGCTATTGTCGAAATGGAGGGAGTGAGAGGGAGGGAGGTTGTTATCACTTCTGCTGGATTCAAAGCTCTATCCTTCTTTACTATTCTGCTGCTGGGCTGTACTGTGGTTGAGGTCTTACCCTGTAAATGGGTAAGACCTAATTCCTTGGCACTCTCATATCATGTTCAGAGCTTTCTTGTATGAAGGAAGCTTGTTTTTGGAAAGTGTTTAATACTGCTTGGTTATTCAGTGGTATTTAAAAAAACCCAACAAAATAAACAGGGACCTTGTGACTGGAAAAGACAAGTTCTCTGTGTAATTTGAGACAAATATCTTGTCATTTGAAGGTCTTTCTGCTTTTTAGTTTACCACAGGATGCTGCAAGAAATTTCCTTTAGTGACTAAGAGCACATCCAAGACAAGGCAGGCCTTAGCAGGTGTTTGCCACATGCTGTTGTGATGGTTGGGATTAGTTGGGTAACAGTGAGCAAACATCTGTCTTGTATTATTCATACAGACTTCATTTCAATTCATATCAATGTTCCTATCAGTATGTGACAGTTGATTTGGCTTTCCAAAGTTCAGTACGAGGGCTGATGGTAAAGTATCCAGAAAATATGTCTTTCTATGCAGGGATGCAGTTTCTTCCCTCTAGTGATGACAAGATTTACCAGGTCATCTGAACATGAAGAAAGGGCAGCTTTACCAATCAGCATGTGTCAGGGTTTTTTCTTAAGTTTTTTTAACTTGGCTATACAAAGAAAATAAATCTATAAAACATATCTTACCAAAAAGAAAAGTTTACAATAGTATACTCCAGTGGGAAATTAAAATATCAGGAAATAATTTTATTTTCTAATGTTTTGCCAACTGCAGAACAGGGTCCAGTAAGCAGAACAGACCTGGCTTGTTTGGTTGTTTCCTCTCTTTTGGCCTGATTTCTCTTGCTAGTCCTCTCATAGTCCTCTTTTAGGCTATTTATTTTCCCCTTCATAATGACTGGCAAACAGCAATCCTGTTGAAGAAAGCATGTAGGATACCTTTCCTAATGTTTCATTGGCCTTTAGAAAGGAAAAAAAAACCAGCTGAGGTTAGAAAAATTGTCAATTTGTTATTTATGTAGTGAAGAGCGGTGTGATGTAGAAAAGGTAATTAACCCTGAGGAAATGTTTCCTCAAGACATAGCGCCAGTTTTTTCTTCTCTGGCTCTTTCCATGGCTTATTTCAGTTCTCTTCAGGGAACTGTTCTGGAGTCTGCTTTTCAGAATGTGTTGAGAAAACAAAGTAGATTGGCTTTTGTGCTTATATTTATTTAATTAAGGGGGTTTCTTTGTTTTGCTTTATTTTGTTCTAGGATGTAAGTCAAGATTTTAAAATAAATTTTCTGCTCTGAATTGAGATAAAAGGGTGAAATCTAGAAAGCATAGAAAGTCAGCCAGAAAAAAAATTCTGTTATCAATCAAAATATTTCTGTAATTTTAGAATATTTTGTTGCATTTTGTCTTTCCACCCAAGCAAGATCCAAGTCAACAAAATCTTCTTTAAAGAACTGGAGGAAGTCTCCGCATCAAAAACCTAACCTGCTGGGGAGAATGTAACTTCTCTAACATCTGCTGAAAGAGCAACATGGCAAGTTGCAATCAGTTGAGAAGACTGCTGGAGGTGAGGCACAGTTGGATCACCTGTTTAATAATAGGGATGTGGTTGGGAATATGACAATCATCAGTGTTGGCTGTAGCAACCATGACCAATTGGAGATCAAGGAAAGTGAGTAGCAGACTTAAACTCATTTAGGAGACTAGAGGGTGGGAGCCCTATGCTTCCATGCTCTGAAGGGCAAAGGAGATAAGGAAATCTTGCAAGACTTTAACGACAGAACCATACAAGCCTTTTGTCTTACACTTGTGGAAAAGCATAGGTGTACCAGGAGCGTAATGCAAAGTCGTGCATTGCCAGTCATACCTGGGCAGGCAGAGTCCTTACCCTTTGCAACAACAGGCAACCTGCTGGCTGCCTGGGTAGCAGCACGCTGGAGAAATCCCTAGGGCTTTGGGAGAGACAGAGAGGTGCACAGGAGAGGGCAGACTGTGGGGCTGGCAGCAGTGAAGGGCAGCACCACCCTGTGCTCTATGAGCAAGGACACAGACAGAATGGGGGGACACGGGGGTCATGAAGGCAGTGTGGGAGGACACGTTAGGATGTGATGAGACATGGGATATGGGGATGAAGAAGACATGGGGGGCACATATGACAGAAATGTGAAGGGACATGAGGGGACACGGGGACTGTGAGGGTATGTGTAGCAGGGGCATGAGGGAACAAGGAGAGCAGTGGCACTGGAAACACATGGGGAAGTAAAGGGAACATGGGGAGACACATAGCAGGCATTGTGGTGAGGGGTGGTACAGGTGTGGCACTGGGGACACAGGAGGGAAATGGCTGCGTGGAGGGTTGGGGATGTGAGGAGATGTGGGTGTGATGGGTCTGAGGACATGGAGAGTGAGTGGGACATGGGGGATGTGTGGAGGGGATCTGAGGGGACAGAGAAAATATGTGGAGACATATGGGAAGAATATGGAGGGTTGAGTGGGACAGAAGAAGGCTGTATCTCTGTCATGTCCCCTTCATGCCTCCATGTCCCCTCAAATCCCTGGTGAATGTGCCCCCATCAGTATGAAGGACATAGTTTTGAGTCAGGTGAAAGATCTTTGCCAGATGCTGTGTTGGCAGACTTCCTTCTGCCCTTTCTTTGTTGAAGCCTACACTTCACTGGTTAGCTTGCCAGTCATGCTGAGTTTACAATGTCAATTTGCCATGGAAGTTAAACTGATTGAAAATTAATGGAAGTTCCGTTTATTGGCTGACCCTTAGTTCTACTCTGATTTTTTGATATCAGATCATGATTTAAGTTGTCTGTGCATTTATACAGATGAGCCATCTGCAAATGCTCTCCTAACTATTGAGCCCTGGGGACTGGGAAATAACTTATGTTACTTTGAATAATTTTAATGGAAATTTAGTGGTTTTTTAATAGTTTTGGTATTTATGTATTTGGTGTTTTTTAGTGTTTTGGTATTTAACACCTCTTGTCCTATCTGAAAATTAATAAAATTAATGCAAAACATAACTTTTGCAAATATTCTCAGCCAAAGACACATTAGGCCCAGACAGATATTTTTAATATTTTATCCAGAACCAGTCTGAGCAAGTTGTAAAAGTTGTTCATGAAACAAGTAGTCGTGGTGACAGGTTATGGTTGCAGCCATCTGCTTTGCTTCTGCAAAGAAAGGAACACAGCAAGGAAAATATGTAACAAAGGAGTCAAACTATAGTAGGTAGCATAAAACTAATTGCAAATTACTTTTTTTTTAAAAAATCAGAGTGTTCACAAATGACCTATCCTTATGAGCTGTTGTGGTTCCAACTTGTGGATTGAAATCCGATTCCCTGTGTCAGCTACTGGGTTCTAAGGGATAAATGTTTAATAACTGCAGTCAGTAATAAACATGCATCATAGACTTTCATACCAGATCTGTGTGACTTAGTTGCTTTGATCTGTTTGGTTTGATTTTTTTTTTTAATCTAAATGTTAGCAAGGATTTTACTCTTTATTTGGGGATCTGACAATGACAATAATGAATGATTTGGGAAGAATGAGCAGTAGCTTTCATGCATAAATATTTTCAAGTACTTGTCAAAATTGTAAGCCCTCTTCAAGAAAATATTTGGCCAAAGAAGTTACATAGAGCCTGCAGCACATAGACAATCTGGTGATGGGTAGTTGTAACCGAGAACAGATTGCCAAGACAAGTCTGTAATTAGCTCTAGAGATGCCAGAACTGCTTAGGATTTAAATAGGTCAACGAATCAATAATTCTGGATTGCTGTTTTAACTGCATTCACTGCTGAACCCTTGTGATTGGAAAATAACCCACATTGAAATTAATATACATGCTATCAGCATTAGTCACGTCATCTGCATGAAATATCGTGTTTGTAGAAAAACTAAAACACTTTATAACCTTAGAAAATTAGTCAGAAGTTATTTTAAATTAACTATTTGTTTCCAGATATTTTTAAGGTCTTAAAATTTTCCAAAATTCCCTTTAAAAAAAATTTGAGATTTGCTTCTTTATTATAATCTTTTTATTTGGTCACATTAGTCTTGTAATTTCACATGAATTCCTTAAAAATACAATCTTTGTATTGAAATTTTCATGGGTTAATGATATAAAAATTTAGTTCAGTTTTTTTTGTTCATGATACTAAATTACTGAATTTAAACTGCACTTCATCATCACCCATACATATTGCATTCCTTTGAATGGCATTATTTACCACTGGTACTTTTTTGATATAATATTTTTCAAGTAATAAAATGCAAATGTAGGTAATTCAGTAATGGCAAATAGCTGTTGCCTTAACCTCCATATTTTTTCTGTTTATGTAGTGTGTACATACACCTTAAAATTCTGCTTTGTTGTGATACCATGGATGGGCAAAGCAGCTGAACAAGGACTGGAGCAGCTCTCTGGATGGCTGGACTGCTGATATACTGAAACGATTGGAAACCTTGGCATTTGTATGTCTTTAGCATTCTTCCCTTTTCTTCTCTAGCCTCACAGTGCAGGGACAGGGAGTATTTTCTTGTTAGAGGATGATACTCTTCCCAGCAAAACAGGGTTTTGGACCATGTCTGGAGATCCTAAGTGTTATGGTAATAGAAATTAAAATAGATGTTTGTAATTAGAGAAATTGTGTGGTGCTTTTGAGACAAATATGTTTGGATCACATGCAGGAGTTTGTATCTTTGTTCCAAACAAGTGGTACATGTAAATAAATATTAATTCCACTTAAGTCTAGTGTGTATATAGAATCATTCCATTCAAATCCATGAATTTACACCAGTCTGAAATATTTTATTTACATATTCCTTCTTGGGTGTACACCTAAAACGCTGAATATATTCTACAACATCTTCTCTATAAAAAACATCAGGAAAAATTCCCCCAAATTTTATATTTTGGATCAGCTGCTGTAAATCAGCCTACTTTGGAAAAATTAGCAAACCGTTCCATTAGCATGTATTGTTTAGAGCAATCAGTCTCTGTAATCTCCGTTGCCTGTCATAGAAACATGCCAGCTATCGGTTTGGATTACAGGCACATGATAAAATAGTTGTGATGAGCCATCTTGCTCCACAAAACATGTGGACAATGATTGCGTTGATTAGTGATGATTGTTTTTTATGGTTGACTTCACAGGTTATTGATTCTTGGCTTTAATCTCAAAATAGACAGCAGTTTTGGAGAAATTATTTAAATTTTTTACCTTTATCATAACCATCTGATTCTCTCAGACATCCAGATTCTGGAGGCTTGCAATTTTTGGTAAAGAAAGAAAAGGACACTTAATCTTAGATATACATACCTAAGAAAATGTCTCTGTTGAATTTAATTGATGCAGCTGTTTCAAGATCAATCAAAACGTCTGCTTTTTAATTAGGAAAAAAAAAAAAAGATATTTGAGTTTTTAATGAATCAGATAGGTAAGACACTCAAAAAAGTTGAATGCAACGGTTGGGTTTTTTCCTGGTTGGTATCTTTCACTGTTGTGTCTGTGTTTTGCAGCAGAAATGGTCAAAGGCATTCTACTGCATTTGAGCATTCCAGCTTCCTTGGGCTTCATTCTTTGAGAAGGTATTAAAATATTTCAAGGACTTTTGCTTTTGGAAACTTTCATATTAACAATAGTAAGTTGTGGATGTTTCAGAAATCCACAAAACAGGAGTTGCTCTGGACTCTGCATGAGGACGTGACAAGATGGACAACAGTCACGCTTTTTCAGCAAACACACACAATCATCAGTTGGACAACTGGCAATTCAGTATCAATTAATTTAACAAAATTACAGTATTCTCAATATATTTTTTGTTTTAAGCAGTAGCTTTATAACTAGAACTACCTAGGAGTTCAGCTCCATTTATGCTGTATCACTTATCTTGGGCTGGATGAAGCCCTGCAATGTTCCTTTCTGACTTCAGCCCCTAAAAGCACTTTGTAGCTTCTGCCAGTTTATTTAGATTACTAATTAGGTCCTTATGCTAATAAATCTTTGTTAACCCTGAGTCTACCTGGAGGTTTAGACAGAGTCATAACAAGAGTATTGGGAAGAACAGGCTGTAGAAGGAATATCTTAAATACAATATCAATGCACAGCAACTTTCTTTTAGCTGTCACAACATGGTCACTGAAATCTGCATTAACCTACAACATCTAATTTACCTCTTGTTTTTTTGTCTTTTCTATTTAGTGTGTCCCAGAACAGTGCATTAACCAAATGCCTCTGGAAATTGTGCTTATGTACCAATATCCAGATATTGGTGCAAAATAGCAGACTGTCTGAAAGACTTTGGAGGGCAGTTTGACCTTCACTGGTTTAGAGATCAGATAAAAAAAAAAATTGATAGTTATCTCTACTTGTTTGTACTAACAAGGTTGTATAGGGCTGAATTTTAGGACTCAGACCACAGATTATAAACAGATATTCTTCTGGGAGTTACATAATTCATACTTGCTACTTTCTTAAGGAAAACCAGGCAGAATTTTCTTCAGCAATAATTCCTAGCTTCCTTAAGTCAATGATCTTTATGTAGCTCCCAAAGGAGGAAACAGGAAAGTTTGCTAATATCCAGTAGTCTAAAAAGATATATTTTCTTTTTGTCTTTAGTATGAGTGGATTTATCCCTTTCTTTCTGAATACTAACAGCTATTTTTGGTAGATGATTTTTTCTAGTACATGCAGTGTCATGTATGGTGCTAATAGGGTACAGATCTTTGCTGTCACACTTCTGACTGAGGAATGAGCTAAAGAAATTCCTGCTTGGCATGGGTTTTGTCTAAAATATTATACAAGAAACTTTCCAATCTCATATAGACTGGACTGGAAATATTAGAATTTGTTTATCTCTCACCTAATGTCTATTTAGGGAAATGAAAAGAAAACAAATTTTGTTAGTTCAGTTTATTATATGAAATGCTGGAAAACCCTCTTACTTTCTGTCTTTGACCAAAAATCTAAATATAGCTGAAGGGCATGTCTAGACTGCTGTCAGACGGGGGAATGTGGTGTGGTTCTTCCCTTTTAAAGGCAGTCAAGTTTTCACGATTGGAAATCACAGAATGGAGGGAGGTGGTTGAGAATGTCCCTGGCCTCAGGAGCTGTTAGTACTCTGGCTCTGACCCAGGTGTCATCAGTCACGTGGGCACTTGTGTGTGAACACCTTGCATTTGTTTGTTCAGACCAGGTTTACAGACATTTTCTAGGCTCTGCTTTCTGAAATGTTTTCCACTGATTATTTCTTGAGATATTTTTCCCCCAAGTTCAACTTTTAATCAATTTTACCCACAGATGCTCTTGCCAGAATCCTTTTGGAATGCCAGAGGTTAGAGGGGCAGCAACGCAGACAGTCCAGCAGACATCAATGGTCTGGAAAATAGTCTTATCCTGCAAGAGCAACAGCATTTGTAGTGCTAGCAGAGACTGCCACTCAGCAAGGCTTCCAATTCAACACAACTTCAGTTTCATAGTTGACCAACTTTAAAAGTTGTTTATAGCTGTTCATATCATTGTTATGCCATATAAATTCCCTTTTATCTCTAGGTTCAGGTTTTGGATATGCTTTCTTCTGGCTATATTTCAAAGTCAGTAAGCCGAGGGCTTATACTGCTGAAGAGGTTAGTCATAGCTTGGTCCAACTTCTGAACAATGATTAAGCTTATGAATTCTGAAATGTTTATGTGAGCTGTGTCTTGCATTGTTTATTGCTGTTGTTGACACTAACACGTATGGTCCAGATGGCAGGAGAAGATCTGCATTTGAGATTATGTGGTGTATTGTAAACTCAACTTTGCAGATGTACTTCTAGCTAATCAAAGACAGAGAAATTGCTTTGAGTCACATGTTGGAAAGTTAATAGGGGTATTTAACGCAACTCTTCCATTTCCAGCTTGGAGAACTTGACAGACACAAATAACTGGAGGCTTAGTGAGACATTTCTGAAGCTACTAACAGGCTTCTTTCTTTGGAAAACCATAAGTGCAGCTGAAAGAGAACTCTACAAATTATTTACAAAATAAAATAGTAATTAATACCTGCTGGTGGGAGCAGACTTAATAAATACTGTCTGTTCTGAAAAGTGACCTAAACTAATTCCCTCCCAAAAATCCAGTGAAATACAGTAAATATGTGACTACTCCCATGTTGCTGAGGACAAAGATGTACACTTTCATAACATGGGGACATGACTAAGCCTGGAGCCTTGTTACCACAATTTCCCTCTCAGTCTGCAGGGACAGCTAGACTCTTCCAGAAAGTTTGTAATTTCTTTAGGGGCCGAACTGCACACTTCTTGAAAGAGTAGCGCTCCTCATCATCCATGACTTTTGAGTATGGTCTGACCAAGTATCCTAGATTTGTGCTAAAAACATCCACAGAGGGGTGGGATTTCAGAAATTTGCTCAGGTGCCTAGACTTCTGCTTAAAATTTGGTTTCAGATAAGGAAGTAATTTTTAGTAAAAACCTGTCAGAAAGTACTGACATGACTCAAATATAGGGTTCCCATTCTGCCAAGAAGGCTTGAAGGCAAGGAAGAAAATTTGAGTCTGTCCTTAAGTTGACACTACTTCTCTAATGTCCAGTTGGATAACATTTTCTGTGATTGTCTTCCTTGGAATTAGCATTTACTTGCAATTTAATTTTTATTTCACTTTTAGCTTTGCTTACACAGTCGCTATAGCTGCTAATGGCATTGGATCAGAACACAGGCTTGTGAATGGCAATGAAGTATCATTTCTTCTGGGTCTAAAAAAAAAACACAGCAGCAAAAGCAGCAATAGTGTCAGAATAGTATTCTACCTCAGCTTGTAGCACAGGCTTAGAAGCTTTCAAGTCAATCTGAATATATTGTATTCACCTTCACAATTTTCTTGATTTGAAATAAGTAAACCAAAACAGCTTTATAACTCCATGAAAGAAGTAATTTTTAGGATGAATAAGGTGAGTCAGGGATCATTTTTCTTCAAGAAGTACAAACAAAGAAGTGGGCAGGCTGGATTTCTGGGAAAGGTTAGGACTTACAGTCTAGACTGGTTGTTGTAGCAGACTTGAGAGGTTTCATCTAAATTTTTCTTTACAGCTTGTGTTTTGTTCTTTGTTCAGCAGCTGTTGGTTCTTCTCTGCAGGCAGGTGTTCCGTGCCCCTCCCCCTGTTTTTTGCTATTTCCATGGGTGGGGAACTGTTTATAATTCCTGTTACACTGAGCTGAATGTTCTACAAAGTACAATTTCATTAGTCTTTGTACTTTTATTGTTTTTCTGATTGATCTACGATAACATCTGATGTGATTTAGCACAAGGAACATTGCATTTATTCAATGTAAAATATTTAATCTCTTTAGTTTTACTAAAGAAGAAGAAGAAGAAGAAACTTCACACAAGAAACTTTTCCTGTTTTCCACTCATCTTTCAATTCTCTCTGGGAATTGTATATGTTCAATATCTGTGTGTTGTTAATGAGAAAATTTGTGTGCATGCCTTTGTTCTAGTGTTACAATAGTCTTTTTATGATGGAGTACAATGTGAGTAATTTTTGTTTATAAACCACATTGCTTTTCAATAAATTGGAAATGCAGTTTACACAGAAATAAACCACAGACTAATTACCTACAAATGCAGTGCAGCCTCATTTCTTATGTTTTTCGTTATTACTACAGTATTGATAAACCATTAAGAAACAAAAAAGAGTACTGGATTTTTTTTAGTAGCTAACACAAGTTTTGCATGTGTTTATGTGAAAAGAAGCAGGTGTTATGAATGATCAAACAAAATAAATCTCTGTAGCAAAACCACACAAAAGCCAAATGTATGCTTTTTGTTCACACTCTCACATTTTGATTTATGAATGTTTTAACATAGTTATTCAGAAATCACCAAATATCTCCAGGTGCTGATACATTTATGAAATTTAGTTTTCACACAGTAAACATAACAACTAGAACTCAATTTGGAATTCAACTATATATTTGAAATAAGATCTCATAAAACTGGGTACATTTCACCATTTGTATTTGCGTATCTCCCCTCTAAAGTAAAATTGAATGATACAATCAGGCTGTGTGATTCACAGTACTGAAACACTTCTCTAATCTCTAATCTCCTTTGCTGTTTAGTTTGATTAATTTTGTAAATATTTACAAGCAAGAATTTTAGAGAAATTAGTAGAGAAAATAAATACAACAAAAGTAACAAGTCAGGAAAGCATTTTTTCTTGGCTACAGGCTGACTGGGTTCAGACTCTGATGAATGTTGCAACGTAGCCGTTGTGCAAAGGTAGGGATTCCTTTTATCTTCACTCCATAGCAGCTACCACTGTATGTACCAGTATTTTCTGTCTTTGTCAGGACTTTATATTTAAGCACATTTTACGGCACCTCTTTGTAGCCAGACTGGCAAAACAGAGCTCAGATGTTGCCCTAAACTTCTCCATCATTTACTTTGAAGTATCTTTTAAAGGACAGCTTATCTCCTGTTTTGAAAGAAGATTTAAATAATGATTTTTGAAGATCAAATGATCTGGAAAAGTGTAATTTATTCCTATGTTTACATGTGAATTCTACCTGTTTTCATTAAAATTGCATTGCTACCTTTTATCAAGACTGGTTTTCCAGAAGGGGTTATTTGGGAAGGAGTGCACCAGCTCTGGATGACAATCCCAGCCCTAAAGAGGATGGTACAACGTGCAATTGAACCATGGAAAGACTGAAAGAAGGCTTGGGGTTATCTGTTTACCCCAAAGACCAAATGCTGAGGGAACAAACTTTCTGTGTCTGACTCATTCACTTCACTTTCTGGCAGAGTGGAGTGGGTGGGGATGCTTCCAGAGATATTTCTCAAGCCTTGGACACAGGGTGATGGCTTCACCCAAGCTATTTTCCCAGTCTCCAGAGTTACAGAACCTGTCATCCAGTTCATGGCTCTTTGATTCCAGCAAATTTTAAAAGGCACAGGACTTAACACAGGGTTATTTTTATGGCTGGACTCTATAATCTTAAAGGTCACAACCTAAAGGTTTTCCAACCTAAATGGTTCTGTGATCCTTTGAAAACCTAGTCAGAATTGTCAAATGTCTGCAGAGATTCTTCTGTAGGAGAATAGTAGAATCCTCCATCAAAGTCACACAGCACCTAGGATGTAAACAAGATCTAGAGAATGGGACTGTCCAAGAGATAAAACTTACAGTGCTATATTTGGTATGAGACAGAAGCTGTGTGTGAAATAAACAGGAAAAGCACTTTGATAACTGCAAAAAGGACTTGTTGGCATTGGGAGAACATTTTGCTGAAATGCAGTCTGTGACTGGACAGAGCTGGGTGAACATTGCTTATAAATATTTATCCAACTTACAGATGCAAAATCCACTCTGACTTGTTCCCTTTTTTCTCTTTATTGCAAGAATTTTAGGAGTAAAATTTTTTTTGTAGAAGTATCCTTGGAAAAGCAATTGACCAATGTGTGATGGATTTACCCAGGCAGACACTTAGAAAGTATATGCAAACCTATTTTAAACACTTTATTTGTTTGAAGACCATGCAATTAAATGAATGATAATAGTAATATATAAATTACACAATCAAGCCCACTGAATTCTGCACAGTGTAACTTCAAGACTCAGACTGCACTTCAGCCTCTTATTTGCAGTGCCACCCCATGTGCTGAACCACGGGTTTTTTAACAGCAATTTCACTGCAGCCATCTCTACCTTTTGTCTGCTGTGGTCTGTGTTGCTACTAGCTCCTGTTTCTCAGGCATATGAGGCAAAGTCTTATTTGTTTACAAGTGAGGTGAGTTGCTCTAATAACAGTCTTAAATTGTAGCTGAAACTTACAGTAGCACTTAATCAATATTTGCACTGTTACCTATTCTCTTCAGCCTGTGGTTCTGAAGGTCCCTCTTTGCTACTTCATTCACTACATGGACAGGGTAAGTTTTTTGGGACCAAAGCTTCAAATCTGTCTACATCACTTTCTTAGCCAAGTGGCTCTGCTTGTGTATGTTTTTCTTCTTGACAGTCTGCTGGGGTGCAATGCTAGACCGTTTGTTTAGTTCAAGGTTATTTTCTTTATTTGTTTTACTTAGTCATTTTGTCTGACAAAATGACAAGATGGTAGCAAGTGTTTCTTGAGGCAAGAACTGCTGCCTGATGTCACCTTTTAGAGTGGTTTATTTTTTAAACAAGATCCCAGCTGCTCTGGTGCTGGGTGCTATGAAAATTAAATTTCTTCTAAATGGGTAGATGCATAATTGCAAACATAGAGCTATGCAGGTGTTGATTAGCTCCCTTGTGGTACAAACCCAAATCTCTATCCATCTTCTCAACACCAGCTTACTCGGTCTCCTTCTTCCACTCAAAATGAAGATGAAATACTTACACTCTTTAGACCTTTTGTCAGCGAATGTATAGGTGAATTGATATGTGAACTGCAGATACAGGAGGTGAGTGTAGTCAAACTGTGTTAGACCAAGCGAGTTCTGTGCTCTTAAAGAACAGATACACACATTTTGGGCTCATCAGCTGATGAGATCTTGGGGGAAAGCCTCAGACAGAAATATATCAGATCTAATGCTTTCCACAAACTTACAGGATCCTCCACATCCTTCTTGGTTTAAGTTTAACTTAGGTATAGCTGATAGCAATAGACTTTTTTTCTGTCATGTTATCTAGATTACAGTTTGCTGTTTAAAGAAATCATTCATGAAAGGCTGGTAGGAGAGTATTCTTAAAGTACTCTCTTGGTATCTGTTTTCTCAAGTATTTGGTATGTTCTTGAGTCCACTCAAAACTGATTGTACCACTCTGATATTGTAATATTTTCTCGGCTCAGGCTGGAGTAAGGGTATTCTTATGTTTTTCTTCCTTAGCCTCTTACACAATTACATTGAGGAATATAATGATATAAATATGTTGAAAACAATCTCACAGACCAAGATCTGCTGAACTGGGATGTCTTCCTGGTGTTATTCTCAGATAAGTGGCAAAGAGCCAAATGTGACATTATGGGCAGAAAGAAGTAAATGTATGCATTCTTTGTACAGAGAAACCTATGGCGGTTATACTTGAGTTTAGAAGTAGTTAAGAAGATAAAAAAGTGCAAAGAATACTGCATGCTCCCCAAGGTATCATGGACTTTCAAGAATAGTCTTGGGAACAGCAGGCAGGCGACGTTTACCATTGCCTTGAAAGGATGTGTGAGGGGAACCTGGCAGATCATCTACAAGGGTGGAACTGTGGTGGGGACAAGAGTGGAGGCACATTAGGAATGGTGGAAAAAAGGACAAGTTCCAACACCTCATGGTGAAACAGGAAAAGTCTGTTTCAATATTAAATATAAGAATATAGAGATCATTAAATCTAGAGTTCTCTGAGTTCAGTGAGAGGGAATACATTGTACTTGCATGTGTGGGCAGGTGACATTGCTCAGTTTTGGAGAAATTATCAGGAGTCAATTTATGGCTACACTCTTTTTGTTGAATTACCAACTGCCACCAAAACACCAACTATCTCTTAGCTTTAGACTTCTCCTTCGAAAATAGATGGTGGCTGATGAAGGAAGCACCTCAGAAGGACATGGCAGAGTAAACTACGCTCCTGCTCTTCAGCTGGAAGATGTCATGCCTGGAGGCTAGGCATGGTGTGGCTGGGTGATCCTTCCTGATAGCCACAGCAGGTTCTGCCTACCCTCTGCAGAAAACATTGGCAACTTGTTCATACAAGTTACGGGCTTTTAGGAACACAGAGAAGACTTAGATTATTTTTCACATGCTTTTCCTTATATTGACTAAAAAGAGGAAAGTTGGATCTGTTGATCACTTAGGTAACAGAAAGAAAGGAAAATTCTTGTCTTGCTTGTATCTTTCTCATTTTCCTGAGGGCACAACTCTGTTCTTTGATCTGCTGATCCTATTTCCATTTTGAGATTCTGCTCTCTGTGTATGCATAGGAGCATTACTGTAAATAAGGAGGTCATGTACAGAAGAATGATCTGCAAAGCCAACAAAGAGCTCTGTGTTGCAATGGCTCAAGAAGGTTTATTTTGGGGTGTTACTACAAGGATATTTTTGTATTTTATATTCAATAGGAAAGGAAGAACAGTTACAGCTTTGTTTAGGTATAAACAGTTCTTTTGTTTAAATAAATAAAATTATCTCATTTTCTGTAGACCAGAGTAGTATTGTTTTCAAGCATTGAGTCTGAGTAAACAGCAGACTGTTCTCATTCAGAGATGAAATAATAAATTGTTTTCCCCCTTTAAATGTCCCTGGACTTTTTGAAATGACATCACCTGCACATTCATCAAAGCTCTGTATTTGGCTGGTTTGGCAAAAATTAAGCAATGACTTGAAAATAGTCCAATTTGTAGAAAAAAAAATTACTTAAAAAAAATACATGTGTTTTAAATTTGCTTTGGAGGCTTAGTAACATAAAAGCTTTTATGCCATTATTTCCATACTTTTTTTCCCTCCTCAAATTTTTTGGAATGTGTATTGTGTAGGATCAGAAATGTTTTTTTATTGAAAAATGTGCAAACCAAGAAAATAAGCTTCTCAGAAATGTCTGTATTTTCATGATAACCTTGTTTGGAGGAAGGAATGTTTGCTCGAGGCCGTGCTGTTTTTTCTGCCTGGTGGGTGGGTTGGTGGTGCTGGAACATTCCTTCAAGCAGCTCTTGAGCAGATTGTGACAGAGAGCTCCATGCAAACACACATGCAGCAGGAAAAAGGTGTCTGCTAGGTGCAGGATCAGATCCACACCACAGTGTGTGCTTAGCTTTATGCCTAAATTTAATCCTGCCTCCCGTTTGCAAAGGCTATGTCTCAAGTCTCTGGGGCTGCTGCTGGGTGGAGAGCCTGGTCTCAATCCTGCCATGGGTGGGAAAGATCCCCCATCTCAGCAGGCATTACGTGTATGTCTTGGTGCAGTTGGGGAGGCCAGTGTCCATGGTGTGTCCTGGTGTCTCCACAGGTGTGCTTGGTGTGTCCCCCCATTTGCCTGCTGTCCAGCGTGGAAGAGTGGCTGTGTCCTGCTGACCAAGTCATGCCAGTGTCCTCATGTCACACCTGCAGGAGGCTTTCCCTGGGCCAGCAGCAGGAGCTTCTGTGAGTCCTTCTGCTAGCCTGGAGGATAGCAGCTGGCAGGTTCTGCACATGGGGAGAACAGTGCCCTCCTGTCTTCTACCTTCTGGCACCAGCAGCAGGAAGTACCAAACAATTCACTAGACTAAATAAATATCTAGATTTACTTTTGAGGGCCAATATAGCTTAACATAGGAAAAGTCCAAACTTCACTGTTTTTCTTGGTAATTAGATAATAAACATAAATTGTTTTTTTTTTTTTTATGATTACTTTTTAGTTTGTGTAACATTACTGGACAATGGAAGACTAACTGTGGGCAAGTAACATTCCCGTATTAAATTAATTAAGGAGGCCAGGCTGGAATTATGTAATCTTCATTCCTCAAAACTGAGAGCTTGGTAAAATAATTAGTTCTTTTCATAGCAGCTTTAGATTGGACCCAGAAGGGCAGCTTATTGCTGGAGTTAATGAAAACAATATTTTTGCTCTGTACTCCTGTTTAAAGTCAGAAGGCCAAAAGCTATGGCCTCATTGAACCAGATTTTTCTTCTTTCTTGCACTTTAACACCAGAATTATTTGCAGTGGATCAGAGAAAAACTCCTATGAAGTTCTTAACTGAAGCTTGGACCCAAGTCTAGGCTTTGTCGGGGCTTCATTGGGCAGTAGAGTTTAAGAGCCATCTGTAGAGCTGCCTTTAGCACCTCCGCAACCCCGTGGACTCCAGTGGCTCTTCTGCTTCTTGATGGGGTTACCACAGCTGCGTGTGCCTTTTCTGTTCATGCATTTACTGCTGGGATTGCTGAACCAGCCATTTCCCTGACTGATGCTTGGAGTGGCCTTCACCATTGCTTGTGCGCAGGAGCACATGGTCAGAGTACTTTTACATGATTAAAGAGTCAAACCAGAGTTTTTAACGGAGGACTTTGGCGCAGATGATGACTATCTTTGTATTTGGGTACTTGCTCATTAATTTTAGGCAATATCACTAGGCAAGTTGCATCTAGAGATGTTTAGGCTGGATATTAGGCACAATTTCTTAATGGAAAGGTTTGTCAATCATTGCATCAGCCTGCAGAGGGACGTGGTTGAATCACCAACCCTGGAGATATTGTCATACCTTCAAAATGTGACACTTAGGGGCGTGGGAAGTGTTAGGCATATTCAAAGATATTAAGGTATCTTTAAATGTAAGTGATTCTGTGATTCTGTGACTGAGATCCGCTTTTTTGGTAATGTAGTAAACTGGCATCAGAGAAGCCCTGGCTGATGTCTGGCAGTAACATTACTCCAATTTGGGGTGTTTGTACCTCTCTTTTTCCTTCTTCCTTTCATTTGTGGGTTGGGTAGGAACAATCAGCCTCATAATAAAACTAGAGCTTAAGTTACAGAGAGTTTCAGAAAACACCTTAAAGACTGCAGCTGGTGAACACCTTTTGAATTTGACTCTTTCTCTGGGGCCACTATTCAGGGTATTGCATCTGGATGAGCAAATATTCAAGATGGATGATAAACCTCTGACTGAATGATGATCTTTGACTAGAGAAGGCCATTAATTCATGGGGAGAGTTTAGGCCCTTTAATAAAAGAGATGCCAGGTGGGCTTCGTGGCTGAAGTGGACAAGCCAAAATGATGTTTTTCTTTCAAGAATTAAATTCATGTATTTATAATCTGACTATATCTTTCACTGCTGTTTTCTGCTCAGATTCATTTTCATTTGTACATTATAATCAAACTGAATTCTGCACACTTTATTTCTGATCTTTATTCTAATTTTATCTGCACAAGACAGGATTTCATGCCAGTGAGTTGTCAAACAGTGCTGTGCTGGATCATGGACATTGGTAATCCTTCTGCACGTTGAATAAAACTAAAACTAAAAATTAGTCAGTTATCATTTCCCATAGGAGTAATTATACAAAAAATAAAATCTATTCTTTCTGTGAGAGGCAAATGAGCAGCAAATTTATGAAGCAAAGGCCCTGCTGATAGCAGAGTCAGAATGCACTGCTTGACTGTTACAAAAAAGTAAAGAGTAAAAGTTTTGTAAGAAGCATTTATGCTAACAGATGCAGAGGACAGACAGAACTTGCTTATTGCAGTAAATTTCTCAAATAACCAGAAGTTACAAATAAACATGTGCGGTGAATTTATCTAAAATTCTTATCTACAATGACATGGTATGTTAGAGCTGATGTCCTTTTTTCTTCTTTTGCAGTTGGAGAGTAAGTGACACGGGCATTTAGAAACTATTGTCAAAAGGAGGCTATTGGTCAATTTTAAACATACTAATCATTGTTACATTTTGTAAAAACAAACTATTATTCTTGTTCTCAGCAGAAAACACTAAGAAAGTGCTAAGACATGTGGTGTTGGTGGTTTTGTAAACCCCATATTGAATTTAAAACCAAGAAGCATGAGGGAATGTGGAAAAAAGTAAGTGCGTAGTAAGGAAGAGGACACAGAATCAGTGTTAGCTGCCACTGTAACCACTGAGAAAAGCGTGCCAAGAAATTAGTGGGAGGAAAAAACCTGGGACAGTTACCAAATATGAATCCTGGTGGAAAGCAAGTAAGGACTTGGGTTATGAAGCAGTTGTTAGAATCTAGTCAGATGAGTAGAAAGGTATGTGACAGAGCAGAAAGAAACTGAAGGGGAAAATGGTGTGTCACTGAAGAGAAATCTTATGATGGAGGATTGAACTAGAAGAACAGAATAAATACTTTAAATCACAGAACATAAAATGTCAAAATCATAGGAACACAGAATATCAATGGTTGGAAGGGACCTTAAAGATTATCTAGTTTCAGTCTGCCCTGCCAGGGGCAGGGACACCTCTTGCTAGACCAGGTTGATCAAGACTTTATCCAGCCTGGTGTTGAACACTTTCAGGATTGGGGCATCCACAGCCTCCCTGAGCAACCTGTTCCAGTGCCTAATCAATCTAAAAAAAAAAAATTTCTTCCTAATATCAAAACTAGATTTTCCCTCTTTAAGTCTGTACACATTACTCCCTGTGCAGCCACAAAAGTTCCTGATGAAGAGTCCTTGTAGTTCCCCTTCAGATACTGGCAGGTTGCCATGAGGTCTCCACACAACCTTCTCTTCTCCAGGCTGAACAGCCCCAACTTTCTCAGCCCATCTTCACAGGGGAGGTGCTCCATTCCTCTTACCAGCTTTGTGGCCTCCTCTGGACTTGCTCCAGCAGTTCCATGTCCCTCGTAAGTTAAGGACGTCAGGGCTGGACACATTGCCCCTGGTGGGTTTCATAGGAGCAGAATAGAAGGTGGAATCCCCTCCCTTGACCTGTTGGCCCCTCTCCTTTGGATGCAGCCCAGGATATCCTTGGCTTTCTGGGCTGTGATCACTCACTGTGGGCTCATGGTGAGTTTTTCATCAGCCACCACCCCCAGGTCCTTCCCCACAGGGCTGCTCTCAATCACTTTTCTGCCCAGCCTGTGGGTGTGGCTGGGATTGCTGCAATGCAGGTGTAGGACCTTGCACTCAGCCTTGCTGAACTCCCTGAGTTTTGCATGGTCCCACCTCTCAAGCCAGTCCAGGTCCCTGGGGATGCCATCCCTTCCCTCCTGTGTCGACTGCCCCACCCAGCTCAGTGTCATCAGCAAACTTGCTGAGGGTGCCCTTGATCCCACTGTCCACATCACTGACAAAGGTGTGGAACAGTATCAGTGCCAGGACCAACCCCCGAGGGACACCACTCATCACTGGTCTCCATGTGGACAATGAGCTGCTGACCACAACTCTGAGTGCAGACATCCAGACAGATCTTTATCCACTCAGTGGTTGATCCATCAATCTGTGTCTCTCCAATCTGGAGAAAAAACTGTCCTGTTGTGCAGGACAGTGACAGAAAAAAGTGTACTTATGGTACAGTATAGCCCTGATGTAAAACGAACTGTTGTATTATGTATCAGTGGTCCTCATCTTTTGTCCTTATTTTCTCTTAATTCCTTTATTTTGCCTTTATTCTTTTGTGTGTGTGTGTTTTCAAACCTCAGTCATACATTTAGTAGAAATTTCCATTCTTTCAATGAAACATAAGCATATGCTTTCTAGAGCAAAAATTTAGGAGCAATGCTGAACTGTAGTAGATCTCATACTTCATTTTTTCATTTGTCCTTCTTTGAGATGTTCTTTGTTAATCTTTCATTTCTGTCTTTTGCCTTCTGCATTTGCTGGTCTCATTGGGGGAATCCAGAGAAGTTTGGAGAAACACCAGATTTTTTCTCATTCCCTTAGCCCAATTTACAGTCTAATGAAGCACAGATGCAGTCTATTTTATAAAGTATAAGTTTCTAACATGAAATCAACAACTAAATTGGGAAAATATCTAGTAAGTGGGGAAACTACATAATTGAGTGACTATTGCTCTGTCAGAAAGTTCTGCTTTTGAAAAGCATTCCTCTGTGATTGCCCCTGATCTGGCCACCCTTGTGCTCTTAAAGTGCATACAAAGGTAAGTGGTGTGAGTATAACTGCGTCAGTAACTTGTGAATTACACCCTGTCATAACTCAGGTCTTAGACATTTCTGTCTCAAACTGTCACTTGGTTCTATGCTTCACCCTGTCGTGAACGTTATTTGGCAGCTTCACTGAAGAGCATTAAAAAACTCTGAAATCTTCTTAACTTTGTATGAAAACTTGAGTTTAGAGAGCTAGACATTCAGGAAGTTTTGTGCTACATAGGTTATAGAAGAATGTTCTGTTCTTACTATAAGCAGAAATGGTTAAAGTAGAACTTTGATTTTAGAGAAGCCAGGAATTAGCGTATGCTCATTCCTTCAAGAAACAATAAAAAAAAAGTAATTAAATAAAGTATTTAACTCTTGTATGCACCTTTGAAACTACTAAATATGATCTATCCTATATTAGACATTAATCCACCAATAAGGAACTGACACAGTAATGTGAGGTTAAATACCTGAAACTCCAAATGAAAACAAACTTTGTAGGAGCAAGTAGGAGAAACCTCAAGATTTAGGCCACAGCAGTATCCAGCCTATAGCTCAGCAAAGAAAATGTGCAGAAGAAGGAGTAACACTTTGTAGTAAATCTACAAAGAAGGCACCACAGCTCAACAGTAGCAACCAGGGCAATCATTAAATGTAACCACAGTAGTCAAAAGCTGAGATGATGTCAGGCAGCCTCTGTTCCAGTCATGCTGGTGCCTTTTGACTGCCTGTTGGCATGAACAAGATAATCAAACAGATCTGGAATTTCTTAAATACCCTGTTACCTGTATTGACAGTAAAGCTGATGTCCTTCATCAGACATCAAAGAATGATGCCTACAACATGTGTAGCCAGGAGTAAAGTAGAGGACTGCGTATGTTTAGGAATATGTTGTGAGCTTCAGTGCCTGAAGTTGAAATTTGTGTATTTAAGAGAAAATTGTGGAGCTCCCCCATCCTTTTTATTTGGATAGCATAATTACTGCCCTTACAAATAAATATAATGCAGTCAATACATTCAATGATCCATAGGTACAAAGAATAATTCACTAATTTCGTGACTTTTCTCAGTTTTGATACTATAGTAGAAAATACATGTTATAATATCAAACAGAACTACATCACGATGAAATTTTGTGAGATGCGAAGTCACAAACAAGGTCAAAATATGTCTCATCATTATGTCCTTCTAAGACTTTAAGATTCAATACTGAGTTACTTAATTACCAACTGAAAATAACATTTAACAGAATTTGAAAACAAATTTATTTATCTCAAACAATCTTGGTGTTACTGTTTCTTTTTCAGGCTGGAGTAGGATATGCATAGATTTGCCTCCTTAAATATTTAAAAGCTGGTTGTTAATGATATTAATGATTATTTAGTGAAAAGAAATCTAATTCTTTTTGCAGGAATGATTTTTACTAAGTCTAAAATATTAGTTACATAAAATGCTGAAATCTAGGGAAGATTAATCTCTACTAAAGACTGTTGAGAGGAGAAGAGTCTGCCTGGAATAGCCAGAGGAAAAGCACATAAAATTTAAAGAAGGACCCAAGGAAAAAAAAAAGGTGGATATTTCTTGACTGAAAACTACAGATGTTTCAGTCAAAATCACTTGAGAATTCATGCCACATTTTGTTTGAAAATTTGTTACTTTTTTTTACTGTTTTTCTGTAAAAGCAAAATGTTTCATTTCAGATCCCGTCAAATGAAATGTCTTTCTTTATTGAGATATTTTGATTTGAAATATGCTTGTTAAATTTTAAAGGTAAAAGTACAAAATAAAAGTTCTTTTTCTTTTTCACTTTACTCTAAGGAGAGGAAAGCTTCTTTTCTATTTTGAGCTTTTTTAGATTTACTTTGAATTTCGTCATCTGGTTTGACCAGGGAAAAGTCAGTTTTTCATGCAGTTCAGTTTCAGAGACATCAAGAGTGGATAGTGTACCTAGTATAGAATACCATTACAAGAAATACAATAAAAAAAGACTGTAGCAGTGGTAGTACACCAGCTATTTTAGTCTCATGATGTGTAACTCGATTAAGGTTATTTCTTCAGCTAGGAGTATTTTGTATCCTGGTTTACACTGTGACTAAAGACATACTTTTCTTACATAAAACTGTTATGTCATGTGAAATGTGCAAACTATAAAAAACACCTTATAATGGAATCTGCCAAGACTGATTGAAAAAGCAACAGTTCAAAATGGGGTTGAGAAAATAATTCTGACCAGGATATCCTATTTTGCTGGTTTGACTGCTCTGATTGAAACCGTCTGTGAAGAAAACAGCCTTTGCGTGATAGGCCCAGATACAAATTAATAAGACAACACTGTGTTGACCTACTAAGCAAAAAACACAACAGCCCAATAACTACAAACAGACACAGCTATTTTACTGCTTTTCTAAAAACTTCCCTTCTCCTGCCCAAATTGTTTTGTGGTGGCTTCTTTTGGCTGTATGTAAATTCCCCTGTTAAAATGCACACTTCCCCAAACAATCCCACCTGTGAATGATTGCAGCCTTTAACCCTTAGGTTACATTTTCTCTTAATAGTTCATCCAAAGGGGTGTTTTGTTCTGTTTTGTTTTAAGCAGCTTAGTGGTTATATTACATAAACCAAACGGGATGCTAGGGAGTTTGATCCCAAGGGTCAAAACTTCGGAGGTTTCCACCAGAGGCTCTGATCACTATTGTGATCTGCATCAGAATTATGTCCTATAACAAGTCAGGGTAAACACATTGATCCTGTAACTTGAATAAAATTACCAAACTTCAGGTAAGGATTCTGTACCCTTCTGAAGGAAGTGAAATACAGTTTTTATGTGACTAACACAAAATATTTTATAGCATCAGAGTAGCAGTTAATCTGTTTCAAGTGTGTCTATGGCAGAAGAATCCAATGTTGCTTTTGTCTCTGCATGAGATGTTACAAGCCTTCTGCTGCCAACATGGACACTGTGACACTCTGCATATCATGTGTTTGACAATTTATTTCTGAACTTGAACAATGTTTTTTTCATTATCCCTGTGTTTTACTGAAGTTTTTAAGCACTGTCTAATCTGTCTCCTAATGATATTTACAGCAGAGAGGGTATATCTCAAATGCCTTTTTTCAAGATAGCTGAACACCTGGATAGTATAAATCTTTTAACAGAAATTCAGATTTTTAACTCCTTGGTTGCTAGTTGTAATTTGAAAAAGTCTATTTGTCAATATCAGCAGAATTAGACTAAACAAGTGAACAGTCATAAGAGCTTCCAAGAGCTCTTTTCACAAGTATACTCACAGTATAAATATTATTCTCATTGTCCAACAGTCTGTTCAATTTATGACTAATTTTTTTTTTAATTTTTAAATTCCAAATTCGAATGGACTAATAGTTTCCATATTGAAGGTATTTTAACAGTATAAACAAAGTAGGCATTTTCCCATGAAAACAACACTAAAAAATTGAACAACATCCATCCAGCATGAGGGAAACAGCAAGATATAGTCTCTTTCCAAATGTAGAGCTCATGCAACCACATGGGACACTAAGTGCCAAACTGATTGGTGCTCAGCAACAGGACTTATGGCTCCAGTAAATATTAACCTAGAACTTTCTAGCAGTCTAAGTCGTCTGAGTGATGTGTGGGCAGACAGTGTGTCATTAAAAACCCCTTCACTGGATTTTAAATGCTATATGAAGCTGTAGAAGAAGTCTATGCTTTGAAATAACTGGCTTCTGGAAATACATTTGGGAAAAATGTGCTGGAGACAATGGGATTTAATGTGCTCTTAGAGAATTACACATTCATGGTTTCAGTTATAATCTGTCATATTATGTATAGGAAAAATGTAAAGAGTTAAAAAATTTACTGTGTAATTCAGTAATTTTCTAGGCTTTCATGAGATGTAGTATCAATTCTAATTAAAAACCAAACAAGCAAACACCATGATCCCCCAAACAAAAATGCAAATGAACACCCTACAAAAAAGCAACCAAACTATTACAAGAGTACATAATCCAAGAATACTTTTTTTCCTTTTTAATTACTTATAGACTTGTTTTTCAGTTTGACAGCTGCTGTAAATCCCCAAGACTCTGTTCCTGCTGTCACTACCACAGTAGTTCATGAGACATAACTCATCCTTCCCACTCATCCTTGATACTGTTGATATTAATTGAAATCCTTTCTTTGGCTTGGAAGATGGATTTTTAATGTGGACTGCCATATTTTAAGACATATTCTGTGTCTGAGGGTTGAAAAATATGTTAAACTGTCATGGTGAAGATGTTTTACTTCTCTGGTGTCACATAAGAATTATTTGGGCTAGAAGAAGTGTGGTGGTGACTGTATACAGCAGTGCTGAAAAGACTCAACACTGAAATACCTTCCCAAATGAAACAGCAGAAGAATTTGGAGCAGACGTTTCAGCATCTCTGATGCCATTCTTTCTAAGTGGAGAATTATTTCCTTTTTACAGTAAAGCCGTATCTGATTTAAACTGCCTAACCCCAGGAAATAGTTCATTCCTAAGAACATGTGGTCAGGTTCTGAGGTTAAATATGTAACCTTGGGAGGAAGATGAAGGCTAGAATTGCCTTTTTTTGCATTTCTTACCTTACAGTTCAGTCCAGGAATTTCAATGTTGTGATTGACTTTCACCATTCCTGTTTAAACTGGCTGATGCTGTGATGAAAATTCTAGAGCCAACTTGACAACTGATTCTCACTGACAAGTCTTGAAATGTCTTTCACAGAAATTAAATTTTTGAGAAGCTCCAGTGATAAGCACAACAGAGCTCTCAGCAGCACCTGTCCATTCATCCAGTTCTTTCATTTATTCCACTTGTGACTGAAAGCTTCCTCCATCAGTGAGTACAGTGAAATATCAATTGTTTTAATTGATAGCTAAAAAGTCTTTTCTCCAGCTTCATGGGGTTTCAGCACAGGATCATAAGATAATTCAAGCTGGAAGACTTAAATTTAATTGCAAGCTTAAATTCTTTGCTGACTGCAAGCCTCTAGCATATACCTGTTGGTCTAAAGACTCCTCTCTGGTACCCAGTGACCCACAAACATGTATTAAAAATTTCAGCTTCCCACATGACTGGTATATTACTGAGCTGGAAAGCAAAGTCTGGAGAATTTATGAGAGCGGCTCAGATAACACAGGAAGCCATAACTAGAATGGAGTTCCTGACTTTTAATAATTTTAATAATATTGACTCCTGACTCTGCTTTTGTCATGATAATATCCTCCCCTGTGGGAATGGGAACATAGGTTTTCTGACTACTAAGCACATTTTTGATGATGTAGCACTCTTAAGAGTATTTGTTTCTGAAGAATCGCACATTAATGGATGTTTTAGGGGCCACTTGCTTCTAATTTCCTGGAGGCATATGTACTTCCTTAAACTATACAGATAATTTTAATCAAAGACAACAAAATGAAATTCAAATTGGAGAAGTATAGGGAGATCTTTCATCAAGGCAAAATGTATTTCTCTTCAGAGAGTCTGACCAACACAGCAGAACTAATGTATATTCTAAGTTCAAATGGTGGCACACCATTTTTCATGACACAAATAAGCATTGTGTATGCATTATATGACAGTTGAGATATGGTGGGTGCTTCCAGCAGTCCAGTATTTCTAGTTCTGCCAATAGGTTGACGTTAACCAAGAGGGGAAAATACACCTTCCTGTACCTCCCAGGCTCTCTTATCTAAATTTTCATCTGGCCAAAGTCCAGGATTTAGTTTATGACCTCTGATGAGTTCACAGTACAAAGCAGAAAACACACAAATCTTATCTGCATGGTCTTACCCATTTGCCTTCTATTATATTATTTCTCATAGTTGCTGTAAATTTCCATGCTTGTATTAACATTGCACAATTTATTGGCAAAGTAGTTTAATTACTTGTTTTTATTAACTATTAATTGATATTGGAAACCCATGCTCTGGGGATATTTATACGTGGAAATTTTAGTTTTAATAACTAGGAAAAATAACAGTGTGTAAGCTGAACTCTTTTTATGTGGCATATTTTGTAGAGGATTTTCCTTTCACATCTCATCAACTGCCAGTCAAGTAGTGTTTTATAACATTAATAAAATGTAAGTGGAGAATATCTGATGACAGAAACATTATTTTCTTAAACCATAAGCTAAACTTAGTGTTTTAGTATTATCACCTAAGGTGGGTACAATAAGATACCTTACACATTTTTCATTTATATGCCAAACTCTATTTTTCCTATTCCTTCTCATTATCAAAGTAAGATTCTGGCTTAATTTAATCCAAAGTAGTATGTTTTTTAAATTTCCTGAGAGAGCTATTAATCTGCAGGAGTGGAGTTTATCTGAGTTAGCTGAGGGACTTACTCTAAGTCAGCATTTTTCAACAGTGAGGTGGCAATGTCTCTGGGGAGAATTAAGTCTTATAGTAGAGATTCAAGAAGGATCTAGGAAAATGAAAAACAGTTTAACTTTTTTACTAGATATTTTTCTTCAGGGACCTACTAAATGCTGAACCATTTATTGAATGTCCTGTAAGCATTTTGGTTTTCCTTCATAAGAGCAAGAGAACATCTGGCTAGCTGCTGTGTTCTTCCTGGGGTAAGTGAAGAGCAGACGTGGTTGGTGGGGGAATTGCACTTTCAGTTCTTGACAGGGATGTGCATCTCCTCTACTCTGCATGGAGGAGGGAACTATGGAGACAAGAGCATGATGCTGCAAAGACCTGAGAACTGGCAGGGGCTTTGGGATTTTGATAGTATTTTGAAGACATCAGGTCTTGTACTGTGATCAGTCAAGCTGAAAATTCACACAGTTACCAAGGCACATGAGTCTCATCCACCAAGTGGAGATCAGCATCAGTTACATTCTATGTTCTCTCCATCTGCTGGCATGGAATAAGGATTGTAAAGCTGGTTCAAAACATTGGCAGACACCGCTTCAGTACCTTCTCAGTTCCTGCCTGTATTGTCTTTGACATATAGTCTAGCATTTGGCAGGTCCTTTTGTCTTGCACCTCTGAAAGTAGAAAATTCTTTTATGTTCTTATATTCTTTTAAATACATGGCCAACATGTTAGGGTAAATTTGTATTGAGAGTTAATTTATGTTATTTCTTACAATGGTGCTGCTGGGAAAATATACCTTTGATTTCATATTTATTGGGCTACCTGAGTACTAGGCTTTGGTAGATCCCTCACACACTTCCCAAATAAATAGAGCCTGGGTTTTGGCTGGAAACTTGGATGATTTACAGGAATCTTTTCTGAGTTGAAAGGATTGGGTTATCTCTGATCCATAACTTGTACCTATTTTGCAAGCCCCTCTGCATCTTCCATGTCTCTGCCTTAAAAAAAAAAAAAAAAAAAAAAAAAAAGAAAGATCAGGAAGGATGGATTTATTTCCCTGGATATTTGTTTAGATAAATTAGTTTCCTAACTTATGCAGTATAAGGAATTTTTATTTACCCATTATCAGTTGATCTACTGACACTAATTTAAAGAGTAGCCATCTACTTATAGTAATGTCCAAGAAATAATTATATTTCATGCTGAAAATATTTCTTTGCTGAATGACTTCTGGATTGCCCACTGAATAAGACACTGGAGGCCAATTTATATTTTACCCTGTGAGCAAACAGTGAAAGTAAAGGATCTGTACCCTTGACATTCCCAAACTAGAGGCAAACAAGGACAGAAGTAACTCATTTAAGCAGTCTAGTGGCATGCTTAACAATGGAAGGGGAAAAATGGATGCATCACTGTAATTAAAATAGATTAAACAGACATGGAATTTATTAGTCATGGAAAAATCACAGCTTCCAGCTCTTGAGGAGACAGTTTCAGGAAGGCTATTTTTGTGATATGATTGACTTTAAAATGGAATCCACAGTACTTTGAGAATTATCTGGAGGCAAGACCAGCAAATGCATTCAAACTGTCATAGATCAGTATTGGAAAAAGGAATAATTTGCAAATAACACTTCCAACATTTTCTGAAATATGCTGCTACTTGGAAGCTACTGTGGATGTCTTCCTTTCTGCATGCCAAGAAAACAGGCAGGACTCTGCTTCTTTGCATGTAGCATGAGAGCATCAGGAATGTGCAGAAAGTTTGGATAAGGTGTAGAGTAAGTAAATGGAATAGGCCAGATGAGGTCAGAAAAGTAGGAAGAAATCTAAAATTGCAAGTACAGCTGGTCGAGACAAGCACAGCTCTATCTTAACACTCGCTAGGTGATGCAAGCTTGATGACCATGGAACTTTCTCTCTTCCTGCATAGTCAGAGCTGCACCTGCTCCTACCCCAGCTGTTGAGTCAGACTGCTCTCTTCAAATCTGTTTCTCCATCTGTCATATCACCTGTTTACTTGGGACTTTGGGTAATAGAAGATTTGATCTTGATGAGTTTTTCCCATTGGGAAATGCTCTCTTCTTTTATGGCTACAAGTGTAAATAATAATAATAGTAGTAGTAATAATAATAATAATAATAATAATAATAGTAGTAACAATAACAACAACAACAACAACAACAACCACAACAACAATAATAATAATAATAATAATAGTATTTGTGCATGAAGAGCTAGGCTTTTCTTGAATTAAGGAGTCTTGTGCTCATCAGGGCTTTGAGAAATTGTATTAACATGTTATATGAGTGATGCTTCATAAACAGACTTTATCATCATTGATTACATGATGCAAGGAAGCAGATGCATTTTATAAACCAACAGTTCTAACACTTTTGAAGGGAGCAAGATAATTTAGGCACTGCAATAAAACTATCAAACATTATGAGTCCAAGCCAATGCACTAAATTAATATCATATTGTGTGAAAAAGAAGAGGCACGATTCTGAAGTAACTTCAATATTTCACTAGTTTAACTCTCTTGACCTTAGGAGAATTGGAAGAGATTCATAAATGAGCAAAATGTGCTCAAAGTTGAACGATACGTTTCCTTGTGTGATAGGAAAGAGTGGGGGACATGAAACTCTTTAAGAAGCTGATATTTTTTTTTTTTAAGGTATCTTAGGACAAGCAGCAAAAGAAGAGATGTTGATTAGAATGTTTCCAATTTGAAGTCCCAGGGTCCTACTGAAGACTTTGAAATTGTCAACATGGCCCTTTATAAGTTTATTATTTGCCTATGAACTGGCATGTGTTTTAGATTTGTAAGAGGAAGTTTTCTAATGTACACTTTCAGTGTTTCTCTACTGTAAACAACTCTTAAATACAGAAAGTTGTATGGTGAGCCAAGCTGGACTTTTACTGGTCACCAGGGTCAACTGCAGAACCAAGTCTGACCTTCCATCTGTGACTCCAATTAGTCACAGAACTAATTTATTTTTCATTTTCCAGACCATTTGTCTTCTTGGAAACCACAGTGACTTATATAATTCCAAGAGTTACACTTGGAAAAAATTATTGTAGTGTGTTCATCTGTATTTAGTTTTAACACGTGTTCATACCAGTGATTTATACATTACAAAAGGTGCTAGTTTATTTGAATTAGAAGATTTTGTGGCTCTGCTAGTGTTTGTGTCTGGAATGTGTTCTCTTCAGGATGAATGTGGTTTGATTTTGATCTTTTTATGTTTGTCTAAGCATAGGTACATAGATATACTGCAGTACATGTCAGGTTGTCATGTTTTAGCTATTTGATTAAATTTTCTACTGCTCAATACTGCAAATAGCATGGCAGAACTTTTTAAAAAAATCAGTATCTGTGAATTTTGTGCTTAAGTGCAGCTGGCTGTTCAGTGAATATGTTTTCTTTGTGCCTATTTGAGATAGCATAGCTGTATGATTTCCAGAATTAGCAAATCATACTATGTGGTATGCCAACACTATTTTTTCATCAGTGAAGAAGAATTACATTTCCTTTGCGGTGCAGTACTGTGTACACACAATTATCATGAACAATAACTAGAATTAAGCACATTGTTTATGATGTAGGAGAAATAATAATTCTCTTTTTCTATCCTTATATTCTAGATAACATAGAAAATACATGCATTCATACATGATATGCAAAAGTCAAAGTTAGCAGTGGAAGTTCAGACAATGACAACCAACGAGAATAAAATCCTCAGAAAGGGATACTTGCTAGGGTATTCTCACCAGCACCTTAGATTTCAGAATGTCCCAGAGACTGACATCTTGAATCCATATTGTTTGTCCTAGGTAGCTTGCTCTCAGCCTTTTTTCTCTTCTGTACTGTGTTGCACAGTATAGGAACCCAGGCACACAGGAAACACGGAAGGAATCAGTGACAGAAGGAATTACAGAAGGAATCACAGCATGTTCACGTAGTCTAGACATAGCCTCACTCTTCTGCTGAAAATGCCTTTCCAATATAACTTATTCTTAGGTTAGGCTGCTGACTATCTTGAAAAAGAAAGGACCAGTCTGGGAAACATGCTTCTCTGTGCAAACACTCTGTCCTTGAGGCCTTCCTACAGCTATGCTGTCCTGGCCTTTCTGAAGGTCACATTTGCAAGTTGCAATTTCACCATTCCTAATTACAAAACCTTTTTTCTGATATGAAAGCACATGCACTAACACACTGCACTTTTAATAAATCTATTAAAAAATATGATTAAAAAAATCTTGTTGAATGGTAGCAATTTATATGTTAATTTTATTTGTGTCAAGCTATTTAAAGTTTGTTTTTTTTTCAATTTCTAGAGCTAATCTTGGAACACAATGTCCAGGGAGACAGACGATGGAAGAATTTTGAGGTTGATTTCTAAAAGCCTCCCAGTTTTCTCATTGGTAGTGACTGTGGGATTTTTTGGAAGCCATACGGAATGCGCTTTTTTACAGTTTTCCAGTGAAACATCCAGAATGGGCATTCTCAGAGCCCTTTAATACTGTCTAGGTTAGCAGCCAAGCCTTCTCCCACTCTGACATTTTCAGCTCGCTAGATCTTCAGTTGGTAGATGCAGATGACATATCACTTTCAATGACTAACAAATCACTGTATGAAAAGCACACTAGTGCCTATGTTTTCTTTAAAAAAATGAAAAGAAAAAAGGGGTTCGTATACACAGTAGCAAGTCAGTGGGAAGATGCAACCTTGGAGTTTTTCAGATAAGCATTGGAAATAGCCCCAAGACAAAAAATTGCGTGTATAATTTCATGTTTTAGATATTCTGCAGCAAGCTAAGGATCCAACTCCTTTAAAGGTGCCCTTGAGAGACTAATTTCTCGTCATGCAAACACCATGGTAGTCTGCTATAAAGATGTCTTTGAGGATCATCTTGCAAGTCTTCTGAGAGGCATGCTAGGATGGAGTTTAGACCCAGGACCCTACTGAGGTGTGACTGTGCTTTGCAGCACTGGAGAATCTGAGAGATCCTGGGGCTGACAAAGAAATTTATGTTCCTGATAGAATGGTCTTGAGGTCCAAGGGAAAAAGTAATATCTCAGTGATCCATAGTCATCAGTTCTATCCTTCAGACCTTGCTATAGTCTATCTATAATACAATGTACATGTGTATGACATGTATCCATCTACATCTGTTGAGAATACAGCTCAGTTTACCTGACTCAGAAAATATCCTAAAAATCCTAAAGCTAATATGTAAAGTCTACTGAAAGTCTAAATAAGCAGGAAAATGTGTAAGTGAATGCTGTAGAAAACAAGGCATCTTAGAATGCTTTCATAGATAATGAGAAGAAAAAATAATGAGATGTTGCTTGTCTCATTGTCTCCAAGAGGCAGTTTGGGATAAAAAAAAAATCTCATAGATGGCTCAGGATACTTCAAATACCTGATTCATTGTACTTGTAAAGTGATAATTTATGCAAAAATCAGCATGCAAAAATGGAATGTCATATGGGTTTCCTTTTGAAAAGAGAGCCACACCCAAGTATTTTCTTAAGGACTACAGACTTCAGATGAAGTGTTTTGAATTTTTTTTTTCCCTGTAACATAGCATAGAAATTTATGAAAAATAACTTCTGGATTAAGAGAATAAGGTCATTGTCTGTGTTATTTTTCCTGGAATATACTCCTAAAAATCTAATAAAAAGGTTTTGCTGCTTCCATCTTTAGTTCTGCCTCTGTGCAAGAGATATTCAGAGCATCACATTCCTTATTTCTAATGACTTTGACAGATATCCCCTCAATCCATAGATTCCTGCATCCAGAAATTCACTAAGATGTGGAGCCTGCTTTTTTGCTTTAAGTTTCACCTAGAAGTGTTTTTTGTTTACCTTTTCCATTCTTGCTATCATTACTAGTGCAGATTGTGAGCTCACTGGAGCTCAGGATATAGAAAGGAGAAACCTCTGGCTGATTCCTAAAGATGGCAAGCATCTCTTTTGCACTGGATATAAAAATGAATTGCAGGGATTCTTTGTTTCAGATAAAAAGAACTCAGCCATTTTATGCCATTTACCAGATTGCTGGATATTTCCAGTAATTTCCCACACAGTTATGGCAGCCAATCTGTGTAAAGGAAGAGTAAAATAATAAAGAGAATAAAAAAAGAATGCACAATAGAAGGGCCATATGTAAAAAGTATAAATCAAAGTGCAGAAAAAAAATATAATCCAAAACAACAAGAGAAAAATAAAAAAACAATATAAGGAATAAAAAGAAGATGGAAAGAATAAGAAGCTGGTGAAGGTTTTTCAGAGCTAGCAATATATGGAGAGAGAGAACCATTATGTACAGAATTTGCAAATGCGTATTAGGCAGACATACAGCTTTGGCTTAACAGCAAGAGAGCCTGAGGCCTGACTCAGTGTTGGACTCATATACCTCCCATATTGCTCAAAACTGAATTTACTAGCTCAATCTGCATTTAATATTTAAGTTATCGAGACTGCAACAATGAATTCTCTTATTCTCAAAGCAGACACAGGGCTGTGGCACAGCTCTGTTCCCACTTAGCAAGGCAATGCAGTCATGGACCCAGACTCAGTCCACATTGGGATGAGATCAAGTCACTAAGTTTGGAATGATATTTTAGCTCATCTGTTCCTCAGTTCTGGATCATTTATATCCACGCTTTTGCTCTGTGTTCTGTCCTCTTCTCTTTTCTGTCCATTGCCTCTCTCTCTGATTATGGGTATTAAGTCTGGGGACTGAGCCGGGTTGTGTTGCATCCATACTCACTTCCATTGTTGGCAAATCTTTAATCATTTGCTTCCCAAAACAGATGGAAATGTTTGCTTACTACAGTCTTATGACAGGAATCTTGAAGAAAATAAATTAATTTTACTTTAGAGTGAAAGCATCACAAAAGCTTTTGCCAGTAGGAAGGAGGGTAGACATCAAAAAGTGGTGCACCATAAGGAGGATTTTAGCTTGAAGGAGGCTTCAAATCTCACTTTAAATATTATTTTGCAATAGTTTCTTGGCCTGTTCATCAGCCACAGAAAAAGTTCATCAAGAGCTAAGCCTTATTGCTTATTCTATGGTGCAGGAAGAGCTGTGATTAAAGCTGTTCATGTTATAAAACAATGCAGTTACAACTGAAGGAAACAATTAAGTTCAGATTCAGTAGGCTTGCTAACTTATTTCTTATCTTTAATATGTATTTGTTACTCTAAGCTGCTGGAACAGCTCTAAATAGCAAACCTAAGGTAGTGTCCCTGTAGACAGCAACTGAGCTAGGGAGAAATATTTAGCAGAAAGATTCCTCTGAGACATACATGTGGGTTGTTTTTAAAGTGGATTTGTTACTTAGAGTGTAAACTACCAGTTATTCTGTTTTCTGTTAACTTACAGGGCTGTTGTTTTCCGAGCATAGAAGTCTTTATTTTTATTTGCCATTAGTCTCTGAAATGAAACAATTCCAGTTAGTTGCTACTGTTGTTGCTGCTGGCAAGAAAACTACTTTTACAAGCCATACAGCTAAGTAAAATAGTAATATCTTCCTGAGACTTGCTGTTTGACACACCTTTACCTTATTTAACACTGGGGCAATGCCAGCTGGGACCACCCATTCTTGGAAATATAAAGGACCAGCACAAATTGGAAAAATGTTGATTGTTGAATCATCGTGTGGTATATCCAGTTCCAGCTCCTCAGGGCAAAACTTAGAAGCAGCCCACATGGAATACCAGGTCACAGAGAGAAGCTCTGAGCCTGTCTGTGGCCCTTATTCAGGAAAACTTTTTTAATTCAGAAATGGTGCTAATGTGTATTTTAACAGTTAGCATGTGTTTTAAAGTGTTTTGACTTCAGTGGCTTTTAGACACATTCATAAGGTATTGTGGACGAAGATCTAAGCCAATAGACATCATCTTTCCCTCAATAATTTTATGAAGATTATGTGACCCTCTGCCAGCATTTCACAGATGCTTAAGTTTCTTTGTCTTACTGACACTTCTGCAGTGACATGGAAGTTACTACTGTGTTTTCAAGTATGTAAATATAAAAGTGGTACTTTTGATTTACCTGTTTTAGGACAGGTTTACTGAAATAAAAGGATCGCTATTAGCTGATTATCCGACACAGGTTTTACTTAAAATAATCCCATTTATACAAAAAAGCTGTCTCAGGACAAAGTGTGCATGTAGACCAACAAGGCCTTGGTTTCAACCAGAAATTATGAGGTAATTTAATCAGATTCATAGACTTGTCACTCCTGCTGGGAATTTAATAGAAAGCACTGTTCTCTGGTTCAGCTTTCGGGTACTTTTAATAGGTTCCAGCTCTAGAAGAATTAACAACTTTCATAGTACTTAATCTGTAATCAGGGTATGAAACTACTGATAATTCCTATAATGTATATGAATAATCAAGCATTCAGGTACTTAAATTTGTACAATGAGATATTATGATAAAATGAAATATTGGGAAGGAAGACATCAGTGGATTAATGTGCCTTTAATGAATCAATGTGGATTAAATGTGCTAGTGCCACATTTAATAATTAAGGCTATTTGGAAGGAATTTGTTATTTTCATGAAGCAATCCTGTACATAAAGGCAATTGCTGTTTCACAAAGTCACATAGGATACGTCTTAGTTAGAAAAGTTGCATTGACTTTTGGAAGAGATTTCATAATATGTCAAGCTCTTTTCATAGCACTGTTTATAAATGGACTTTACTGGTGTTCTGATTTTCCTTATGCATATACATTTCTTCTGTGAGATGAATGTGTCTCTTCTAACTGCAAGATTTGTGAAATTAAAACTCTGGGATATCTGTAAATATTTCTTGGTCTAACTAAATGAGGATTATATACAAAACAGAAGCACAGTTATACATTTTAGTAAGCCCTCCCAGATTTCAGCAGTGGCAAAGAGGTCTACTGAACTGGAAGAGAGCTGTAAATGATGCTGGAGCATGTCCAAAGAATAGTAGCAAAACTGATGAAGAGTCTGGAACGTAAGTCTTGTAAGGAATGGCTGAGGGAACCAGGGTTTAACCTGAGGAGAAGCAGAGTCATTGGAGACCTTGTTGGTCTCTACAACTACCTGAAAGAAAATTGTAACCAAGGACATGTCAGTTGCTTCTCCCAGGTAAGAAACAACAAGACAAGAGAAAGTGGCTGCAAGTTGCACCAGGGGAGATATGGATTGGGTATTAGGAAAAATCTTCATGGAAAGAGTTGTCATGCATTGGAACAGGCTGTCCAGGGCAGTGGCAGAGTCATCACTAGTGAAAGTATGTAAAAAATGTGTGGATATGGCACTTGAAAACATGAATTTGTGGTGAACACACTGGTTGACAGTTGGACCTGCTAATCTAGGAGGTTTTAATGATTCCATGAAACACCCGTGCATCACTATTCTAGACAATGAGATGGAGCACTCAGCATGGTCTAAAGACATTCCAGGACATTTACATTTACATTTACATTTACATTTACATTTACATTTACATTTACATTTACATTTACATTTACAAATTTCAGACTTACACCTGCTAAAGCTAACACATTTTGAAAGGACTCAGGTGAAGTGTTTTGATGCATATGCCATTGTCAAAGATTAGGATTCAAGATGAAAGCTAACATGACAGATGATTATCTAACACATGCCTATGCTGAAATTCTTACACCTTTCTTTGGTATTTACATCTGGTATTTACAACCATCATTGGTAAGTTATTGAGCTCTAGTGGCAGAACAACAGAATGGCAGACGTTGGCAATACTTTGAGATAATTTATAAAGTTTTCCTAAAATATTTTCCATGCTAGAAGGTATGAATATATTTGAGTGTATAGCTAGAGAAAAGAGTGTGCTACATGGCTAATCTGTTAATTTTTAAGATTGTTCTAACACCTTTTCTATGGGATATGCATTAGATATTGAGTCTTTGTATTCTACTATTGACATAATACCATAAAGAATAATATTTAGCCTAGAATCATACCACAGAACTTCATTTTAATTATTAGAGGAAAAATAATTCTCCAAGTTAGTAGGTTTTTCTTATGCTTTGTCTTCTAGGTATTACTGTACAAATTTGTGTAGCATGTCACTGAAATAACTATCCTTGACTTCTTTGTGAAGGGCAATTAGAAGTAGTGAAAAGACAGTAAAAAAAAAAAGAAAAACACCCAGTCACTCAAGTCAATAAATCATATTTAATTCTGAACTGTGACTTTTAAAAAGGAAGCAATATAAGCACACTAATTTAAACATCTCTCCTGAAGGAGAGATGATCTTCACTCATGTAATAATACTGCTGGAACTCCAAGAAGGGAACTCTTTGCTATTATTTTTAATTTTCTCTGACTAAAAAGACCATAGTGTAGGGCAGAAATACCACAGCTAGAGAACACCAGGTAATTGTGGAGAGGTATAGTGCTGTGGGTGGGTGGAAACCTTGGTGAACGGGCTGCAGTTCCTGCACTTTTGTAAGTTTGTTTTTGTTAGTGGCAAAGAATCAAGGACATATAGGCTTTGTGCATCACGTCTGAAGGACATATTGCAGATATTTCTTATCTCTGTATCAGTTTGGCAAATCTTAATTTATTCATGAATAAAAAGGTCCCTAGTCCAAGAGTAAAAGGCAGCAGGAGACAATGAGCTATTTTATTATTCTCTCATCACCTTAGTTCTCTCCCTGTATTTCCAAGGGAACAATTCATGTGGAACAAACATGTGCAAAGAACACAAGATCCACATAAAAGGGCACCAAGCATCCTGTTTGTGAATAGTTGTCATGTAGTTGCAGCCAGCTGCCAGCATGTAATGATGATTTATGCTTTGGCTACCATTTGCTTGGCTTACTTGTGATTGGCTTTTAATCCTGACTGGATGGAACAAGTGAGCTGCTTTCAAAAAACATGGCACTTGAAATGAGCAGTTGTTAAAGCTTTTCCTAATCCATCCATCAGCTGAAGGGCTATAATCAATCTGATTCTAACACTGGTGAGCAAAAGTTACAGAGAGCATAGGTGGCAAGCAGAATGCAGCTCCAAGATGAGTATTTGGGCATAAGAAGAAGCAGCCATGCCAGGTAATCATGCTGATTTTTCTATAGTGCTTACAGAAGCTCTTATCAAGAGAGATCTTGAGAAGTATACTTCATCTTGCCAAGAGGATAATAGACAGAAGCACGAAATAATAGACAGAGAAGAAGGAAAATTCTGACTGTGTGTGTCATTGGCAATCATCTAGGCTGAAGACCTATGAAATCTGTTTGCGTGAGGCCTCTGCTTAAATGGCCAGAAATAGCTACATGTAATTACCAAGTTTTCAGTTGAATAATTTGGCAGGCTTATGAAACATGTGCAGAGGGTTTCCATCGTCTCATGTGGTCCATGTGCTTGTGAAGGGTGAGAAACACTTAAACTGAAACAGTCCTGATGTATGGGTTCTCTGCTGGACCAGCATTTTTAACTTCATTTCCAAGGGTCAATTTCTCTTGAGCTGGGAAGTTACGCTAATTAATTCCTAGCCAACATGGCTTCTTGGCTTACAAAAAAGCAAACAAAGCAAGGACAATGAAAACTTTCATAAGCAGAGTGTTACAAATTTAAAAAAAAAACCCAACAACCCTAAACAAACCAACAAACCTTCAAAATGTCTTATAAAGTTCAAATGTTTCTGTGAAAAAACAAAGGCCTTGGGACAGACACTTTCTACTCATGCAGCAGAGTAGCAGTGCATGTCTATTCCTGAACTCTCTCTGACCCATACAGAAAGTGCCTAGAATACAGGCAACAGACCTAAAAATAACACCTCCAGTACCTATAAAGCATGTTAACTCTGATCTGAAAAACTGAATGGAGAAAAAAGATCTGTACTCCTTTTTATTTTTTTATTTTTTTTTTTTAGCATGGGTAATATAAGAATTCCTCGGAGTTAAAAATTCTTATTTTAAAGGCTTCAAGATGTCTCACTCAGATTTTTCTTCCTGGATGTCAACTGAACTACAGGAATGATATGTTTTTTAATGTATATAACCTCCACTTCTTTGGCTTTCTAATTCCCTCCTTTCCCAAGACTTTTAAACAGAAAGAACAAAAATCTTCCTCTCCCTTCCATCACAAAAAAAATTTTAAAACTACAGTCCCAAATATAGTCCCAAGCATAAATTCATATTAAATTTATAAGGAAAGTTATAAACAATGAACATAACATTTTTTTCATGCAAAATTAAACATGTATGTTGAATACAGTAAATTACAGAATATAATGAGCACATGCATGTCCTCAGTGAACAGTTTCAGTGGGTGGAAGTGTTTACCTTATAAGTAATTAAGATATTATTTCAATTTTATTTCCATAAACGAATGACTGACCACATAATGAGGAACCTGTAAGTTACCATTTCTTGGGTCAGCATCTCATTTTATGTTAAGGAAAACATGGAAAGAGCCAGCTGAGTTTACCATTAAGGAAAAAATTCCATTAAATAACTGATTCAAATAAAGTTCACGAATAGGAATTACTGAAAGATGGATAATTACTGAAAGGCTGGCTTAAGTTTCCTTTTTGGCATATGGGATGACCCCAAATGTGAGCTTTGAGAGCTGTGATTAAGCTCCCCCAGAAAAATAATTTATGATTTTCTCAGCTGAGAATATGCAGGAATTGTAATGGTATGAATTGGATGGTTTTCATCAATTACAAATGAAATGATTTATTCAAGAAACGGAGAAAATTTATGTCATTTGCAGTGATTATCAAGTCAGCTACCTTAATCAGTATCTACTTAACTACAGGGAATTTTAAAGAAAAATATAGAAAAAAATATATAACACTGCTGAGCTTTGAATATGGCTTATATGAAGCAGTTTTGATTTGTGCAGATTCTATCTTAGGTACCACCCTGAAATGTGCTAGAAAGTGTGAAGCACTGTGAGAAGTGAAAGTAGGTAACACATACAATATTTACTTACTAGACTAATTTGGTATAGTCATAATTATTTTATATCATAACAATAAATTGGAGAAAGAATAAGATAAAATTAAATCCATTTAAAAATGCTGCTTATAGGAAGGTTGAAATAAAACAGGTAGGAAAAACAACATGAAAACTCATTATTAAAAGCTATGCAAAATTGGGGTATACACATATATGTGTCAATTTTTATTTGTTGTTTCTTTAAAAAAAATTGAAAATGGTTTGAAAATAGCTTTTGGTATTATGCTCAGAAGTTGCAATTCCAAAAGACCACTATGAAAAGCTGTTGGGTTACAGATTTCATCCTTATTCCAGACAGAAAGCAGAACAATTATCTTTTCTTTTTAGATAATACTTTCTATTTCAAAAAGATTTCTTAGGGGAAAAAAGAGAGCATATCCAGACTCAGTTTTGTATAAGTGTAGTTAAAACGTTATGAACTCACATTAATAGAGGATCATTGTTTTGTGATTAATTTCTAGATTAATATTATAACTGTCAACTGGAAAATTTAAAACATAGAATCTCTTGTTGGCACATGAACAAATTCAGATACAACAAATATTTTATTTACTCTTTAAAATATTTTAAATATTGAGCAATGTTTTATATAAATCTCTCCATAAACTGTTACTGTTAAGATTTGGAAAACAGGAGGAATAGAAAGTAATAGCTGGAAAAGAAAATGTTTTATTGAAAGAAGCAGCAGAACTCATGAGGGCTTCAGTTTTACTGAAGCTAAAGTATAAGTAATTGCTTGGCTTTTAGACAACTGAAGAGAAAAATAATTTATTCTTCCTATTTATTTGATGTCAAGAACTTCTTTCCTAGAATTACATGTTTAAAAGGGTTTGTTTCTGCTTTTTTCTTCTGGTGTTCTTATCTGTTTCTTTGAACTATTAACGAAGAGGTGTTTGAATTTTCTTATGGCATGTTCCAGGGTTTTATAAGGCTGTTGATTCCTTGGGAGATTGCAATCCCTTTTAGGCTTGCAATCAGGAACAACTTCAATGGCCAAAAGGCAATTAATTACCTCAGGATGAGAGGATCTTTTTTGCTAGCATTTGGAAAATTAGCAAATATAGCAAATTAACTTTCAACTTGCCATCTTATTGGCAATCCATGTAAACCTAAGAACTAATTTAGGGTCTTAAACTAAATCAATGTTCATGTTGATTTCTTCTGACTATTCGTATAAGAGAAGTAAATTTGTTGTGGGAGTAATGACTGTTATAAATAAGAGTCATTAACAGGGTCATTCATTTACATTCAGTAGGTATTGGTAACTCTGGGGAAGTTATGGTCTCCTGAAAGATAGTACTGCTCAAAGTGAGCAAGTGTGATAGGATGTGTGGCAGGATGACCTGGAGGTGTGAAGTTCATACGATTTTGCGTAAGTTCCTCAAGTGCATCTCCACTCATTTGTGTGAAACACCCATAACATACTGACACAGACGAGTAGTAGCAAGTACCAATTTCTAGATTTTTTTAACAGCAAATCTAAAAATAAGTGAAAAAACATAAAAAATTGGACTTTACAAGATGACACCTTTTATTTTAAGGATGGTCTTGTCCCATCAATCATTATTAACCTGATTTAGAGGGTAAAGATAATACAAAGATAAATATGGAAAAATATGGAAGATAACGTAAAGATAATATGAAAGATAAACATATTTCACTGTGAAAAAATTGGTGCCAAGATGATGTAAGTTGATAAATGAGACTGCTCAGTGCTGGTAATTTTTAGACATCTAAAATATTCATAATTACATTACTGAGATCAGTGAAGTTCTTCTTCACCTCTTTGCCATGTGTCACACTTGTTGCAATACACTTCGTGTAAAATCCTAGTGTGAAGTAGGGACTGCCATCTAATATGAGATACAGTATGGGGAATGAAGAGCTCTAGTTTTCTACTGAATTTTGTCTTTTATCTGTTAAACATCCCTGGGTAAAATCCTTTAGCCCTTCAAACCATTATTTCTCTTTCAGCTCTTGTCTAACATGTTCAGTTTCTTCTTCAGGGTTTCTTAAAAGGGCAGTGGGATGTATGAGGCATGTGGATTCACCATGCCTTACACAGCCTAAGCACAAGAGACAGAGCCTTGCAACAGCAGCAACAATATGTAGTGAGTGCTATTAATTACATTTGATAATATATATAACAATCTGCGCAATCCAGTCCCTCAAAGAGTTCTGTTCAGTCCAGTGGGGATACTTATAAGTGTGAGGTCACAGGATTATGGCTCAAGTCTGTAGGGCCAATAAGACCAATTGCAAAATATAGAACAAATATGTAAACAGAATCCTCTATTCACATTGCCTATGCACTAAGTTACTTAAAACATTTTCAACAATTATTTGTGTTACAGATGGCTTTTAAAACACATTGTTCTCCTTTTAGTGTTTAAGTGCTTCAGATATCCCTTGGACAAGTGCAGTTAATTAATTAAAGCAAAGATTTCCCAGAGTCTCATGAAAGCACACTTGTCAGGCAATCTTTACTATTATTTTAATCTCCATTGTTTCACAGATTGTTTATGTTAATCTTCTCCTGCCCTTTTTACTGTTCCAGGCAATTTTGTGGCAGAATTGAAAGTGGAGGAGGCTGAGACAGACAGCATGAGGCTTGACAGCCGCTCAAGCTCTCCTAGCTTGTGTATAGTTTTATGTGCTTCTAATTATCAATGTGTGGGAGTTTTGTCAAAAAAAGCTGGGCGTGTGGTTCCTTTTGTTCTTCTGTGTCTGTTGTGGTTTATATTTTAAATGGGACACAAATGTGATTTATAGTGCATGGCATGATGCAGTTAGGGAAAATTGGTCTTTTCCAGGCAACACAAACATGAGCAGGAGAAAGATTGCACGTGAACAGTATGTTCCTCTCAGTGGAGAAGAAACACTCCACTAAAGCTTACAGAGAGAGTAAACAACATGTGAGAAGCCCTCTTCAAAAAAGGAGAAAAAAAGTCAATGGCTTACTTCCACTGCATCTAAAAATACACATCATTGAAAGGCAGAGTTGTGAGAGATCAAAGACAATAGGCTTTCAGCAGAGTCACCCTGAAGTGTGAAAAGCTCCAAGATGGCATGGAAAGTGCTGTATACTGACCAGCAAAGCACTTGTCCTAACACCTGGGTTACCTTCTGGGCAGCCCAGGGCTGGGTAGTGCAGGTCAAAGTGATCCTGCAAGAAGATTCACACAAAGTCCTGCCCAGCTCCCTGCAAAATGTGGAAAAATTGTTTCCAGGCCTACAGTGTCTTACCAGCCTGTAAGACAGGAGGACACAGTAAGGTGACAGGCATGAAAATGTCATGATGTGTGATTTGGGAAAGGTAAAACATCATAGTAACAAACATTTTCCTTGTGAAAAGGTCACTGTGTAAACAGATGTTCTTGTGATTTACCTCTTTTCCCAGTGGGCTGCTAATGAAGAGCACTTCATATTTAGTTTAGTGAAAATAAATTATGCAGAAATATATTGGAGGGCTTAATATTTATCCAACTTCTAGCTCCTGATATATATTTTCAGAACAATTGAAAAAGAAGTTACAAGAAATCTGATTTAACCCACTGGTTTTTGCTCCTCTAATTAAATGGTGCAGTAAAGCACTACACCTGAAGTTCAAGTTTTCAGTACAGAGGTGATCATCCCAAGCCAGTTTCTGGAAAGGCCCAGTCTTACCCTACTTCTAAAGACTTTAAATTCCCTCAAAAGTTCCCTCAAAAAGACATAGTTCAAGCTGCTTATTTTACTACTGGTAATTAGGTAATCGACAACATATGAACCTGAAATGAAACACAGAGATGATTTGTAAGAAGAGTGAATACATGGATATATAACCCAAAGGGCAAAGATAGGAACAAAAAAATGAATTAAAAGGAGCTTTCCTGAAGATAACACTATAGCAAATGTCTGAACTCTGCAGAGCTCAGTCAGTGGGTGGCAGGGTGTCTAGAGAGGCATTTTTGTCCCTGTTTAAGTATGAAGCATGATCATGCAATGGGTTAAAAAAATCAAGGGTGTTGGGATTCTTCATGGACTCCTTGTTTGGGAAGGACAAGACTGAAACTGTGGATAACTCCCAGCCCTGGGAACACTGCAGCCTCCTTTCTAAATTCCTTAGCTCAGAGTGAAGGAAAAAAAAGAATGATGAAAAATGTGGTTTCAAATGAAAATGGATTCTTGAGTGTGGCAGTAAAAAATAAACAAGCAGTGCTACAAGTATACATTGTCTGCAATCTGCATTATATTTGCATACAGGAAAAGGCAGGGAAATACTTTGCTGCTTAGAACAGAGAGAAAAGTGAAAACCTATGTGAGGAAAAGTGCAACTTTTTCAAAGTGTATGGATTTTGACTCTAAAATGAGACCTGTTTTTTAGCAACAGAAATATCTACAAAGACTTTCTCGAATTTTGCTCAGCTCCTTGTTTCTAGTGTCCCTTACCTCATTACAAACACACAACAAAATGCTGTGCTATGACAAGAAAACTAAAACCACTTCTGCCTCAGGGTATGCATGCTTTACTTTACTGGATTATATTGCTTCATTCCTGATGTTTCATCCACTTACTTAAATCGTTCACAAAACATTTGATTTGTGTACATTAATTCAAAACACATTCAACTAGAAGTTTCATGCATTCTTACTCTCCCCACTTCAGGTATTTACTGTTTTCAGCTGTGGAAATTTCGTACTTTGGCACCTTTCAATTCTGAAGTCTAACCGTATTTAGATTTTAAACTGATCGATTTAAATGAACAGACCTTTATACATATGTATTTTAGGGTAGTTTGAAGCATGAAGACTTACAGTCTTCTGTGTTTAAGGTGGTAGCCAAGGTACATGGAATGTACAGCTTCTAAGCTCAAAATTTTAGAACTTCAAACAGCAGAAGAAATATTGGACAAATTTGCCTTTTCTTTTAAAAATCCACTATCTCTATTAAATTTATTTAATCTAAATGAAAGTAGGAAGATCCTCTGAAATATGCGATGGCTTGTGCTATCTGTGGCCCTTCTTGGTCTTCTATTTATTTGCAGAATTTGATTTTCATATCAGCACAGATATCTGCAATTGTATATCTACTTCAGAGTTTCTAAGCGTGGTAAAGTCAGTTATTTTCTGGGATAATAATTTATGTATGTTACACTTTTTTTCTGAATTATATTGGCAAAGTATTTTAGAGTGAATCTAAGGGTAATATTTCCAAAAATCTTGCTTATTGCAATTGAGTTATTGTGTTGTCTCCAAGAGATGCCACTTCTCTTCCCTGATGAATTCCCTGTCAAGTAAAGCTCTGAGGCAGCTCATGCCACATTTTTCTGAAAGTGAACAAAAACCAATGGAGCCTTTTAAACTCCAAAGTTATGTTTTAAACTGAAAACATGCAATTAAAAAGATGCATAACAGCAAACTTTTAAAAATCACAGCCATGCAGGGAATGGATAATGCAGACGTGGCAATGCTTTCCCGCAGGTGCTGCACCTGCCTGTGGGGCAAGGGGGAAGGATGGCTTGCTCCAATCTGGCTCCCTGTCCAGACACCTGCAGTGCCCTTTTGCCCTTGGGAAAGGCCCTTCTCTGCTCAGGGCTGGCTTTACACCTGTTCCCACTCCTCCCTGGACAACCCACAATGTGCCCACAGGTCAGGCTGGGCCAGGCTGCCCAGCTCTAACCTGGCTGCTCCCTCTGGAACATTCCAGGGACTGGAGCCTCCACTGTCAGGGCAGGGCCACCAGGATATTTTCTGCCTCTCTTCTCAGCTGTGTGTTGGGCTGCACACTGCCACTGAAACCCGACCCTGTCCTCTAGAATTCCTGTGTCCTGTTGTCCGGCTTGTTCCATCTGCCAGGCAGCACCCTCACCTTACATTGTGCTGCATTTCCCTTTGATGCCAATCTTTTAATCAACTTTTCATTTTGTTTTTTAATTGTTGTTTTCTCCTCTTTTTTTTTTTTTTTTTTGCACATACCAGGAGATTTGTTTTCCTCACCATCGGCCATCTGGTGTCTATCCATTATCACCTTTTGGAAGAGTGCCTGATTTTCATCGGGCCAGAGTCTGTTTAGATTGAGCTCTCTGTAGACTGAATTCCTGGAACTTGAACTAGCTTGAGAGTTTTGATTGTGGGGAGCTGAGGAGTTATTTTGAGACCTGTACTGCAACATGGAAGGCAATGTAATTACATAGAAATAGGAGAGATCGTGAACTTAAATCCATCTTTTAGACATTTAATCTCTGCTGGAGTGAGTATATGGTGGTTTTTCATGGATATGTAAAATGCAGATGAAAACTAAAACGCAAGGGAAAGAAAATCAGCGATGCAACAAACTGAGGATGATTGCATAACAAATAATAAAGCTAACATGCCCCTTTTTGGAAAAGCTCATGCTTTGATCCACCATTATGTTTATCTTGAAAACGTATTGTTTATCTAACAGAGTATGTGGTTGGCTTCTGAGGTCACTGTCATATGGTGAGAAGTCCAGCTTGCTGTGAGTAGGAACATTAGTAAAAAATTTGTAGGTCAGCCAGGATAAAGTGGAGAGTCAAACTATTGCACACTTTCCCTGGAATAAATGACTAGTTACAGGTCAGCACGTGCATGAGGATTTCTGGCAGTTGGAGAAGGTCACCATCTGTTAATAGAAAAAACAAGTCCAAAATTAAATAAATGAGGTTAATCACCTTTTCTCAGAGGAACCCAGTTTTCCCTCAGAACACTAGGGATTAGATTTGAGATTGCCAAAGCCTGCACAGTAGGGACAATCTTCTACTTGAAGGAAGGAAGCAACTAGCTTGAAACCCAGGCTTTAAAAGACAAAGTTTAAATAAAATTGAGCATAAAAACTTATAAATATGTAATGGCCTTTGAAGGACTAGTGGAATTTAGGGATGGATAATATGTCCAATTTAATGGTATCCAACAGACAGACATACCAAGACTTCCTTCAGGGTTGGTGAATTACCATGACTTTGTGCAGAGAAGATGATTTTTGAACATTCTCAGAAGGATGCAAATGTCATTCAAGTAATTAAGTGCAAGTCAGGCTTATGTATCTGTTAATGCTCATCACTGTGAATACTTTATTATTCTTCATTGACTGGAAGAAGAATTTAAATGTTGGTTCTCTATGACTCAGAAGTCAATAATTAGGGATAAGTAGATGCCTAATGCAGTTAATAGATGTGGTGAGAGCCTGACAATGTACTTCTCTAAATATTATACGTCTACAGATTCTAGGAAAAAAAAGATGAGTAATTTTCAATAGTATTGTTCTTTGTAAGATGATAAAAGGTTTTTACAGAGCTGATTTTTCCTTTTCTAAGGTATTTTAGTTGCAGTTGTGGGTTTCAGAAGTGATCCCCTTGGGTTCCTTTCCCAAGAAATTAGAAACAATATATGCTTCGTTGAGGCTTCTTATAAATTATAATAATGGAATAACCATAAACATAACCACTATACATTGCCCTATTTACTATATCTGACAAGGCAAAACCAATGAGAGTATTAGTTTATCTGCATAGTTTAGTTACCCTTCTGAATAACAGTTTCTGCTTGGCTAAGAGTTTTTCCTGTAGCAGTAAAATTCTCATGAAAATTGATTGAAAGGAAGTTCTTCAAAGACTTTGAGGATATAAACAGTCTTGACTGTCACACAATTATTTGATGTTTAGGTTGCTCTTATAAATACAGTTAAGTAGTATTTTTGGAAAAATAAGCAAAATTGCAATAAGGTACCTGCTGAGGACTCCACAAAACATTGGCATAATAGGAGTTCCAAATTATGACTTTACAGTTGCTTCTTGGAGGAATAAACACCTGTTTTCTATTTATTTCTATTTGGGATTTAAACCACAGTATAAAATTAATTAATCTCCTCATAATTCCCATACTGATTTGTGAATTCTATAAAAAATTTCAGGTTCTTAGTTCAGTACCCACTGGATCAAGCCATTTGTCCAGCTGCTAATGTTGCTGGTTTTTTTTGTAAGTGATGGAGGATGGCTTTGTGCATGACCAGCCTCTAGGGTACACCGCTTTGAAAGATACTCTGTCCATCAGTATATTGCCCAAGGAAGGACAGAAAATGGTGAGAAGAGTAAGAACCATCACCAAGGTAGCCTGTGGCAGAGAAGAACATTACTGCTAGCAAAGCTGTTTTTGAAAATCAGCAGATCACACGTTGGCGTCAACAGGCCTGTATGACTATGACTGTATCTGTGTCTCCGCAAATGAAAGAAATTTCTATAGAAGACTGACAGTAATTCTGTTCAGTTCATTGATCACTGTTAGTAACGAGATGTTAATCACTTAATTTTAGAAAACAGATATTTTATAGTTGTCCTAGGTTTTGGACTCCCTCCTTCAATGTGTAATGTTCTTCAGCTCTATTACGTAGTTTACTTGTTTATAAATATCTGGCTGGAGCTATTGTGTCAACTGTATCATTTGAGCATTATTAGGCTTCTTTTTTTTCAGGAAGAGAACTGAAAAAACTACTGAAGAATAATTTACTAGTGTCCCCCTTTGGTATTTTCACTATCAGTTCTAGAAATATTAACAGGTTGTTAGATGAATTCCTATCCACACAGTTAATCCAGCTGCGGATTCTTTGGGCTAACTCCTCTTATGGGTGCTAGAGTGACATACTCCATTTGATTGCTAGGGTTTCATGTTGCTGTGTGAGTGTCTTGAGAATGGTTGCATTTTTCTCTTTGTAATATTTTTGCCACATTCCTTATACCAGTGCCTTCCAGCATTTGTCTTTTCTTTGTGACTTACAATTACAGAAAAATAGCAAGCACTCCTGTGGGATTGAGCGTTTGTTCAGGTTCAGCCTTTCATTTCTCTTGTAGTGCAAGAAATTGAGTAAAGGTAATGTCCACTTTAATTTTCCTTGCTTACAGTATGATTTTCTTAGCTAGCTTGCTCTACTACAAGCAGTAAGGGCTTCAGTTATGGATATGAAACTGCAGTAATTTACAAACCTACACAATCCCTCAGAGGCCAGTTGTACTCTATTATCTCAAATTAATTCTTTCCAACTAATAGGCTCTGTGAAAAGAAACCCTGGAGCTGTAGAACTTCCAACAGCTGTTTGTCCTGCCCTGGTTTTAATGATTGGTATTATTCATAACCCTGTGACTCACTGCCCAGTCCTCCACAAACTCTGGTACATGCACTCCTAATTTCTGTGTCCTGACATCTGTATCCTGGTGTCCACAACACTTTGCTCCCATGAAATGAACTTACATCAACTCAAGTGCTGTCAGGGAGATTTTACAGTGTCAGAAGCAAGATTTGATCCAGTAAAAGTAATATGAGTTTGTTGAAACTCACTTTTTCTTTTACTTATGAGTATAAACAAAGACCTATTTTGAGGCACTGTGACTGCTGCTACCACTAGGAACAAAATCAATATTCAAAGTAATAGAAACAACTTGGGAATGTGGTTTCTTTGTGTTGTCTTTGGTATTTGAATCACAACAACTGAATTCTCGCAAGAAAATAGATATGTGTTTCTAGCTGCATGCAGAGAGAAGCCTAAGAATTAATAGAAAATGACACATCTGCAGATATAGTACCTCAGATTAGCTGTGACGCGTATGGCAGGAACATTTTCTTTAGGGGTCAATTGCTATAATCCAAAGACACTGAACTGTGGAAATAGCACCCCCTACCCTTGAATACCTAGTTCATAAAAATGAATTTTATTTTTTTGTTGCTACAAGAACCATGCAATGGTTTAGAGGCACACCCTGTTCTTTAGGAACTGACAGCTCCTCTGCAAGCTTTGGCAGGATTTCAGGTAATTTTATGTCTCCCCATCACTTCCTGCATCACGATATTGAAATGTGGTCAAATGTTTTTTGATTTTTTTCTAAATTTCCAGTCTCCAGTTCTTTCTCATAGTATTGGAGTCACTTTTATTAAAGTTAGGCTCCACTCCAGGAAATGATAGCTATTTTGTCCACAAGAAAATTTTAGATGACATGCTTATTTAAAACAGTTTTGTTTATATTCAGAATGCTTGATTCTCTTCAACAACTGAACTTAGTAAATGGAAGCATAATTTTCCCCTCCTCTTTTTATGTCTGTTTATTCAAATTCTCGAAGGTTCTAGCAGATAGCTTCTTGTCATAGATACTAAGTGAGAAAACTAGGATGATTGTTCCCCCTAGACATGCTATTTATGAATAGAGAAGGATTCATAGGGGCTATGATGGTAGGCGGGTGTCTTGGCCACAGTGATCATGAAATTACTTGGTTCAATGTGTTTAGTGTAAGGAGAAAAAAAGAGAGTAGAGCTGACACCCTGGCCTAACTTTAAGATACTGAAGAAACCATTTAGCAGACTATCCTGAGATTTGCATTTGAAGGCTTACAAGTCCATGGGGGCAGATCTGTCTTTAAGAAGCACAGGAGCAGGCAATCCCATTGCAGTGTAAGTGAAGCAAGAGGGGCAAAAGACCCCCGTGGCTGAACCGGGGCCTCCTCATGGAGCTCAAGAGGAAAAGAAAACTATATGACCTGTGCAAGTAAGGTCAAGCTTTCCAGGAAAGTTACAAAGCTGTGGCTCATATAGTCAGGGGGGAGACACAAAAGGTGGAAGTTCATTTAGAGTTGAGACTGGCCAGTGGTCTGCTGGACAACAAGAAATGGTTTTATAAGTATATTAATAATTTATAAAGTAAGTTAATAAGAGGACAGCTAAAGAAAACATTGGACCAATACTTGTGAAAATAGTTAGCTGACTGCTATGGATGAAAAAAAAATGAAGGCATTCAATGTGACTTTTGACTCAATGTTTAATAATAGGTCTGGAGCTTACCAATGCCCTGAGTCTGTGAAGCACATGTGCAGGAACTGTGAATTTCCATTTGTGGACACTGAAGTTGTCAGGGATGTTGTTAATTACATAATTAACGATTAAATAATCGTTCAGTTGTAAAGTTCTGTTCATGGAGAAGGGGGGAGATGATGCAGTCAGATAGGGAACGCCGATTGGAAGATCTCGAGTTGAACGGGAAGATAGGGCCCCTCTTTCTCCAAAGTTCCATAACCCATAATGTCACGGTGCTTACATCATCATACCTCGGTTATATAAATACCTGCGCACCGGAAATAAAGGCTCTTCACCGTCCACCACATTGGTGTCAGTGTGTGATTAGCCCGACAGGCCTGTAAGTTTAGCGGTCGTGTTGCCCACGAACCGGGTCGCTACACCTCATTCCGAGGCAACAAGTGGTGCCGAAACCCGGGACCGGTTTCGAGCTCCCCAATACATGGGTTCGAGCGGCCAGAGTTCGGGAGTCTTGCCGGACACTGAGGGACGGCTGGAGCGGCAGGACCGACTTCAGTGGGGAGGACGCTCCCGTACCGCCGACATGCGGTCGATCGGCAAGGTAGTTTTGCAACTGCACAAGCAGTGGGGTATCGATTGTAAATCAGGGGACTTTGAACGCGTGATTGTCAGATTGTTAGAATTGAGTACTGTCGATGAACTGGTAGATATATTACACCCAGATTGCTGGGCTAGGTGTACCGAGGCACTCACGAATGACGTGTTGTGCTTGAAGTCCAGCAAGTACCTTAAAAGCTGGGCGAGAGTTATGGAAGCGTGAAAAGCGCTTCACGAGCAGAAAACTTGGAAGGCAGCTCAAAGCTGTTTAAAGGTTACACCACGGGTCGGGGTTGGAGCTGCCACGCAGACCGCTTTTGCTGATTGCCCCACCGATTCTAAGTGGCCATCTAATGATGACGGGTGACCCGAGTCGCCGTCCCACCTGCCCGACTCTAACGTGGGTTTGGCTGCGGAACACACTTTGCCGCCGAGGCGTACCGATGCCGTGGAGTCACGGGGCGCGCCCGACACCGCGGGCCCTGGAGATGTCCGGGAAAGGCCTCTGCCATACGCGCTGCGAAATGGCGCCGGGGACACGAGCAAGGGGCAGACCGAAGGGTGTCTAACGCGCGCGGATATACGCAATCGGGAGCCTAACGGGAAGCGGGCGGACAGCGCCGAGGGTGAAGGGGAGGAGAGCTCACAGTCCAATCAGGGATCGTGCCCTAGAGTATCTCCTTGTAAGGAAAAGAACCCGCTGGAAGGAAGGCGGAGAAAGGGAGGGGAGAAAGCCGTCCCTGGGAAAGAGAGAGGGCGGAGCCCAACAAAAAGGCACCGTAGCCCGGAAGCCTCGAGTCAGTCGACTTCCGGCACTGACCCAGACACCAGTCAGAGCAGGCGGTCAAATGATGAGCCCACAGCGCAGGTTTGCAACCGCAGTAAACTAAGCCCTTGTATTTACACCCAAGGCTTTGGCTCCTCCACTGACTTTGCTGGGAGATCCACGTCCCTTCTAGAGGGGTCGGTCTCCTCTCCGAAGTTGTTTTGCAGGGCGAAGCAAAATCTCAGCCTTTGGCTCATGCGACAGAAACACCTCTGTGCCGCCCTAAAGAAAGAGTGCTGCTTCTGCGCGAATTGCACTGGAGTTGTGCAGGACGTCATAGCTGGGCTGCAGGACAGACTGGTCCGACGGAAGGCAGCCGAAATAGCTCAGCTGCGAGAGCATTGGATTGGGAATCAGGGTGGAAATTGGTCCTGACAGGTCGAGGGTATGCCGCAGTGGAGAAAGATAATATTATTAAGTGGTGTCCATTAAAATCAATAAAGCCTGTGCTGTATAACTTAACTAATGAAACCTCAGAGTTTCTTTTAACAGGTCTACCACTATAATCCTCCACGTTGACCTCGCTTCTCATCCTCGACATGGATATCAGCAGTTTCACAACAGCATCTGTGCCTTTGTGCTTTCCTGTTTCTAAGCCTGCCTCACATTGGACAGGGAGAACTGGATGTGCATCCTTACCAGCCATGCACCTGGACACTTCGCAATCCCTTGGACGGTAGAGTAATTGCCCAAACTGTGTCTAATGCCCCTAGCTTCATCGTTCACATTAGCAATATATTTAACACCAATGGAATAGGAATTGACCCTAGTCAGGGAAAACCTCTTACCTACATTAATTGGGGAACATACTGGTGCCCTAGTGTCAACCCTGGTAAAAGCTATTGCACCTATCCTGGGTACGGGTTTTGTGGGTATTGGGGTTGTGAAACCATCGTTACCAGTAACCAGTGGACACCAGCTAGGAGAGATAGTTTCCTAGACGTGGGTTTTTGGCCCAAAGGCTGCAAGCGGCCCATGTTTGGAAAGAGCGGTATGATCACTGCTAAAGGAAGCTGTTCCCACCTAAATGTAACAGTCCTGCAACCTCAAGACACCAACTGGTCGCTAGGACGAAAGTGGCCAGTATTCCTTCATAGTTGGGATACAGATCCGAGCACGATCGTTCAAATTATCAGAGCTTCACCACCGCACCACACCACTCTCGGACCCAACAGAGTTGTAGCCCAACAATACAATTGCATAAATAGCGATCCCACACCTAGCCTCACTAGTGCCACATCAGCACTTCATGGTGCGCTCGAACTGACGTCTCATGCCCTCTTTCATCGCATGTTAAATGCCGCATTTCTATCACTAAATGCAACAAAACCAGACCTTACCCATTCTTGTTGGCTTTGCTATGATGCCTACCCACCCTTTTACGAAGGGGTAGCCCTTAATGCCATGTTCAGCTACTCCAGAGCGAATGACCCCAAGCGATGCTTGTGGAACACCTCTCGCAAGGGAATCACACTAGAGCAAATTTCGGGCAAAGACATTTGCATAGGCAACAGACAGGCAATGCAACGTCATGAAGAGATTTGTGGCACTCCTGTGACTATAGATAAGACCGAGTCCTGGGTAATTCCAGCAACCTTGGGAATTTGGGCCTGTAGCTCCACAGGTGTCACCCCATGTATTTCCATCAAACACTTTGATGAAACTAACGATTTCTGTGTCCAAGCGGTTATTATCCTTAGGATCCTTTACTTCCCTGGAGACGAATTACCCTACCACCAGGAGAGAGGTTTCCCACGCCACAAACGAGAACTAATCACCACCGTCAGTCTTGCAGTACTGTTAGGTCTAGGAGCAACAGGTGCAGCGACAGGTGTCACAGCCCTGATGACTCAGAACCAAGGTCTAGCCCAACTGCAGACAACAGTCGACAAAGACCTACACAGAATCCAAGAATCCATCTCCAACTTAGAGTGATCCCTCAACTCCCTTACAGAGGTCGTGCTGCAGAACAGACGAGGACTGGACATCTTACTCATGCACCAAGGAGGTCTATGTGCTGCCTTGGACGAGAAATGTTGTTTTATGCCAATTATTCCGGGCCAATCAAGCAGTCCATGGCAGAGCTACAACAAAGACTTGAAGAGTGTAGTCAGCAACGCTCTCAGCAAAACTGGTTTAGTTCAATGTTCAGCCAATCCCCATGGATTATTACCCTTGTTTCCACGTTAGCAGGACCAGTTATCGTTGTTGTGCTCGTACTTATTTTTGGTCCTTGTTTCCTTAATAAGTTAGCCCAGTTTATAAAAACCCGTTTAGATAAGATAGACATTTTATATTTAGATCAGAGACAGTTAACCTGAGTTTGCATGATAGTTCGTACTAACACACCGCGGTTTCGTTTCACGTTTATTACTAACAAGTTCATGGTTTGTTGTTAATTACATAAGTCATTCAGTTGTAAAGTTCTGTTCATGGAGAAGGGGGGAGATGATGCAGTCAGATAGGGAACGCCAATCGGAAGATCTCGCATTGTACAGGAAGATAGGGCCCCTCTTTCTCCAAAGTTCCATAACCCATAATGTCACGGTGCTTACATCATCATACCTCGGTTATATAAATACCTGTGCACCAGAAATAAAGGCTCTTCACCATCCACCACATTGGTGTCAGCGTGTGATTAGCCCGACAGGCCTGTAAGTTTAGCGGTCGTGTTGCCCACGAACCGGGTCCTACACCTCGGTCCGTGCTACACCTCATTCCGAGGCAACACAGGGACAACTTATCAGCTGAATGTTCTCAAGTCCGTAGGGCTTGGTGGGATTTGTTCCAGGATACTGAGAGAACTACTGAATATTGTAGCAGAACTCCTCTTTATAATCAATTAAAGATCTTGGAGGTTTCTGCTGATTGGAAATGAGACAGTGATACTCCAATTTACTAAAAAGGTGTTAGGGAAGAGCCAGGGAACTTGTCATGGTTTAGGACTGGTACTCCCCAGTTCAGTGCTCCCCATCGAGGCTCTCTAAATCATGAGCTACTCTTCCACTCCTATGCTTTCCCTCCCCCTCCCAGCTGTGGTGGGGTAGGGTGGAGAATTGAAGGCTCAAAAGGTGAAGCTCACAGGTTAAGTAAGAACAATGTACTGAAAACAGCAATGAAATAAAAGAATCAGTAACAGCAACAAAATTAATATAAAAAGTGTGCAAATGTGAGAGTGATTAATGTGCCAAAATATACATTATGGAGCCTACCACTTGACTGCACCATGTCATCCCAAACAGAAATGAGTCCTTCCTTCTGGAAAGTGACTCCTTTCCCCCTGCCTCTGGCAATGAGCTGGTATAAAATAACCTCTGGATCCTAGGCATGCCCCCTCCAGACTACTGAAAAAATGAACTGTGTCCTGGCTGACACCAAGACAAAACTAATTTGAGTTCCTGGAAAAATTATGTAGAAGACTGTACTAGGTACTATTAAAAAGCATGCAACAAACAATGCAATCATCACATGCAGTCAGCATGGTTTTACAAAGGGAAAGTCCTGTTTAATTAATTTGCTATCCTTCTATGATAAGGTCCATCTAGTCGAGGAGGGGAAGGCAGGGGATGTAGTTTCCCTGGATTTTAGCTAAGCTTTAGATACTGTTAAGGACACTTTCCTGTCCTGCCACCCAGGAGCCAGCCTGGCAGTCACACTTGCACCTCCTGAGCACCAGGGGACAGAAACCCCTTTCAGTGGGCATCTCCAGAGCTGCTAAGTGCCCTGCTAGCTCCCTACACACACCACACTCACACCGTCAGACAAGCCTTCCCCACTGATTCAACCCCACATTTTTCATAGTAGAATACTGGACATCTCGGTCCTTAAAATAATTCCATCTTGGTGCAATAACAAAGTGACAAAATCACAGCTCATGCTGGGTGCCTCCAAGGAGGGACCTCAAAGGAAACCCTGGACTTACATATCATCCTGAGTATAAGCTTACAAGAGCCTGGGGTCCTTAGCTTCTGTTTTGTCTCTGAGTGTCCCTGGCTGCAGGTCCCTATGCCCTTTCTTAAGGAAAGGTCAGTATTGTGGGGCCTCCTGTCTGCAGTTCCTGTCACCCAGAGCTCAGCCTGCAGCTCCAGCGCAGCTGGACACAGGGCTATCTGCACTGAATCTATTCCTCAACAATACTGTTCCTCACAGCATCCTTCTGGACAAGTTGTCCAGCTGTGGGATGAGCAGGTGTGATAGACTGGCATTTAAGAAAACAAAGAGAAACACCTAAGGAAGTTAAAACCTCTGGAGGCTGATGGGAGTTTGTCTCCTAGCCAACAGCTGGCCATTTCTAAGAAGTGACAGCAGTTTTAACCATTGAAAAGTGAGATCAACCTGTGAACACCACCTTAAGACCTAAGCCTGGGAATTTCTTTGTCTCTTTGTTTCCTGGCTGTGAAAGGTAACAGAGCTTTAGCTGGCTTCCCGTCCCTGCCCAGGCCATGTGGCCCAGGCAGGGGCTGGGCTGGGCCCAGCGGCTCCCGGCCGGGAGATGGGGCCTGCGGGGCTTGCCCCGGGCTCTGGCCGGGCCAGGCCGGTCCCTGGCTCGGCTGCAGTTTCTGCTGTGACTGAAATCACCAGAGACTGCCGAGTAAAGAAAGAAAAAGCTCTTGACCTGCGGCGGGCTAAGACAGTGACCACACTCTCCAGAGCAGCCACGAAGAATCTTCCATTGCAGACAACTCCAGCTGCTGCTCCGGCAGAGATCACAGAACCATCTACAAAGCCTGGGCAAGATTTTAACTCTTTCATGACTCAGATGAGATTTGCAGATTAATCCTTTTTTTCCAGAGAAAGAAAAAGAGAGTAATCAACATATAAAGAGACTTTATAAACTATCAGAGACAGTAAAGAATTAAGCTTCAGAAAAAGTAGAGAATAAGGAGATGCTTTAATTAAGCTGAAATATTTTTCTGCTAAAGCTGTGGAGATGGACAATAATGTTCTGAAAAAACTCCTTTAATTCATGACAGAGTATATGGGGAGGAATGGAGTGTTCAAAGTGTAGATTTTGAGCAAAAGGTGGAGTAATTATGATACAGTAAGGTGCTGGAACAGAAGGGGAGAAGTAATAGTTGAAGATTCGGGGCCGCTTGAGGCAAAGAGAAAGCTCCTGTTTTCCAGGGAAGCTCACAAAGACAGATGAAAAGAACTTTTGCCTTTGAATAACTCATCTTGAAAATGGCATCCCTAGACTCATGACCCATAACACACCTCAGAGTGATGTGAAATGGGAGGAGTGAACTGATGACAGATTTCTGGGCAGCTGGCATCAGAAAAATAGAAAGCTGTAAAAGAAATAGTTTTCTTGTGAGAAGCTCCATAGATTAGCAGAAGAAGACTTCTGTTTCCCTACAGAGACTGATGAAAATATTCTAGCAGGAATTGGGGACTGTTTAAACACCAAAGTTCCAAAGTTTGTTGTCTCTATGTTGTCATGTGAACAAGGAAATGGTTGGGTAGTGGGGGATAAAGGAATTTTCTGGAAGTTTATTCTGGTGTTCTTATTCTTGTAGTTTTGTTAATAAACTTTCTTTATTCCTTTTAAGTTTTAAGCCTGTTTTGCTCTTGTTATAATCCATATCTCACAGCAAGAAATAAGTAAGTTTTCTAGTAATTTTTTTAGTTACTACTTTAAAACCATGACAGCAGGTTCATGGTATGGTGGGTGAAGCACTGGCTGAGGGACTGAACCCAAAGGGTTGTAGTGAATGGGGCAGCATCTGGCTGGTGACTGGTCACACCAGTGGTGTTCCTCAGGGCTCCATTCCAGGGCCAGTTCTGTTCTGGGTATTTTTCCACCATCGGGATGCAGCAGGTAAATGCACCAGTAGCAAATTTGCTGATGATCCAGACTGGGAGGTGCTGTGGATTCTTTTGAGGGACAAGAGGCCTTTGCAGAGGGATTTAGATAGGTTGGAGCACTGGGCAGTCTTAAATGGGGTGAAATTTGACAAGTCCAGGTGCTGTATTCTGCACCTGGGATGGAGTAACACCAGGCACAGGGGTAAAGTGGGAGAGGAGTGGCTGGAGAGCTGCAGAGGGAGGTGGGGCTGGCTGGTGCTGGGCTCAGTGTGGCTCAGCAGTGCCTGGGCAGCCCCGAGGGCAAACCCCATCCCAGAGCACCGAGCACAAACCCCATCCCAGAGCCCCGAGCACAAACCCCAACCCAGAGCCCCGAGCACAAACCCCATCCCAGAGCACTGAGCACAAACCCCATCCCAGAGCACTGAGCACAAACCCCATCCCAGAGCACCGAGCACAAACCCCATCCCAGAGCCCTGAGCACGGCACAGCCGGCCCAGAGAGGGGATGGTCCCGCTGGGCTCAGCCTTGGGGCGGCCTCGGCCTGGGCCCTGCTGGGCTCTGCAGGTGGAGGAGGATGGGAAGGTCCTTCAGGGTGTCCTGAGCCGGTGGGAGGGCTGAGAAACATGTCCTGGAGACTAATGGAGGAATTTGGCTTGTCTAGTTTGGAGAAAAGAAGGTTGAGGGTGACCTCACCACTCTGCAGCTTCCTGAGGAGGAGAAGGGCACAGGGAGGTGCTGAGCACCTCTCCCTGGTATGCAGCGACAGGATGTGTGGGAATGATTCAAAGCTGTGCTGCAGGAGGTTTAGACTGGACATTTTGAAGCATTTCTTAACTGTGAGGGTAGTCAAACTTTGGAACAGGCTAGTGATGTGGTCAGTGCCCTTGCCTGTCAGTGTTTAAGAGGCATTGGACAACACCCATAATAACATTGTTTAACTTCTGGGCTAAGGAGCTTGTGAATCAGAAGTAATTCTACTAAAACCAAGGATTTTATCTTGGTCTTATTAATATCTAAAGAAGAAGAAATAGATCTAGCATACATAATGAATAGAGAAAACATTTTAATAAACATTTAAGATATTCTATGGCTATATTATTTTTCCAAGCAGATTTAAGTTAGATACAGCGCCTGGTGTAAGCAAGCAAAATGCCACTTCAGTATCCAGGGGCAGTCTTGTAGATACTGTTTCTGAAATACCAATAGTCTGATCCTCTTTTATATCCCCCAGCAAGAAACAAATTTTCCAGAAGTCATCAGAAGCCTCAGAAAAGATAACAGAGATTTAAGATGGATCATTGGTACAGGTGGCATGCCACTATTCTTTCCCAGCATTAAAATTGTCTTGTCTTGAGTAATTCCCAACATCATAAGAAAAATTGTCTTTTATTCGAATCATATAAATCCTTTTTTCACAGTGGAATGTATGTTGTCTGAAAGTAGAGGCTGGTGTGTAGTAGTCTAATGCATTTACACATATTTACAAATTTGGTGCAAAGTTCAGGAATTATTCATTTAGTTATAATACTGATTCTGATCAAATTTCTACTGAAATTTTACACATTAGTGGAGAATGTTTAATTCTTAAAAGAGACGCTAGAGCTGCAAATCAAGGTGACTTAATTTCCTTGTCCATGGGTGCCAATGTCATAAAAAGGTATGGGAAAAAAATCAAGCAGATCCAGTTCCTGGGGTGAGCTGATTCAGCTCATACTTGATATGCATGTGGTGACAAAATGCTATGCAGAAATATCTGACTTCTTGATGTTGGAAAATTAATATAAGCAGTAAACTTACCTTCCAGTATTCCTGACAGGCTATGCAAATGTTTCTAGGATTATATAGGCAGCAGTTTGTTGACATAAATAAAGACATCTATTTGATACATCTCCAGGTTAATTAAAGCTGCCTTGTAAGACCTTTGATGTGGAATTCATCTTTCAGATTGAGACACCTAGATTTAGGTGGTTATATATAGGTGTCTGTGTGTGCACTGTACTCACACTTGTACCACAGACACTGTGGCTCTGGTGCATACCCTAGAGCTGACCCCAGCAATTCAAGCCACAGTATAACTTATATACCTTCAAATTCCTTTTAATAGGTTCCTCAGTGCCTTTGCAGTATCAGTTCACATTCCAGTTTCCTATTTGCAGATCATGAACCTGGATACAGTGTACATGCTATGGAAATAAAGGAAATTATATAGAAATTTTGATTTATTGATGATTAATTGTTCTCTTTCAGGTTTCTTTTCTCATTTTGTGCTCTTTCAAACAAGTTTTTGACAGAGTAATATTTTAACTAATGTAAATTTTAAACAACTAGATAAATAATGAAAACCATAAGCCTTTTGGAGTACATCTTATTTTTCATGGATATTATCCATAATATTTTATCAGAGGTTGCATTTGCTCTTACGTAATGGAAAAGCTTTGCAGTACCATTGAAAATTATTAGGAGCAGCAGGTTACTAAACAGCTAGAGCTTTCACAGGAACTGCTATGGTATCCCTTCTTACTTGATTTAATATAAAGTGAAATGTGCTTGACTGGAACATATATGCTTTGACTATTGTGCTTGAACCACATCGCAAAGGCAGAATTGAAACCATACGTTAATGGAATGTGGATATTGATGACAGGAAGGATGTTCTCATAAACAGAGATTGGAATCCATCTATCCCTCCTCCTTCTGCTTGTTTTCATCTGCTGGCTAAGTAGATGATCCCACGATTTAGTTTGTATCAGTTCTTGGAAATAAGCCCAATAGTACAGTGTACCACAAGAAAGGTAACTGCTTGTGGACATCAGCAGAAGCAGCAGCAGGGGTTGCAAAATATTAGCACAAATGTGAATTTTAACAAATGCAGCCCTCTAATGCAACCCTCTAATGTCAAGGTAAAAACATTTTTAGTGCCAATAGACACATTTTTCTGCTGTGATATTTAATTGCGGACAGGAAGCACGCAAGAAAGCGTTCAACATCAAGCAGTTAATTTGTCTTCATATAAATGGTGTATAATATACATATGATTGGTTCAAGACAAGTTTAATCTGGATTAAGAAAATTGCTGCTGTGAGATGAACTCTGAGAAAATAATTCTCATCCTGACAAAGCAAATAGACATTTTTGCAAAAGGTACTTATTTCACAATACCCATAAATGAAACTGGCATCTATTTTGCTGCAACTTTGTTAGTACAAGCGAAGGGATTATTTTGCATTTAACTTCTTGTTAATTAAAAAATACTTAATAGATCTGATAGTAAAACTATTACACATTATATAAGAATTGTCACAATTTTAGAAAACTTGCAGGAATGACTTTTCATCTCTGTGGCCCATAACCATCAATTGGCTCTCTTGTAAAATTAAAATTGCTTTAGAGTTTTGTGGAAGACTCTTTTCTGGAACTTTAGCATGGAATACTACCTTGAATTGTCACTTTTCTGCTAAATGACAGAAAATCCATGAAATTTCCCAATGATAGCTAGAGAAACCTCATCTTCAATCTGTTGGTGGTTGGGTCCTAGCAATGGAGACAAGACAGTGATAGGAGCTTTTGTGCACCTCTTTGCTTATAGCATCACTTTGCTTATAGAACCTCTTAGTGGTAAATCTGTTATCATTGAATGGTGGGCTTGGTGTGGGGGAACTGTAGAGAGAAGGCTGTGAGTCTTAGGTTCAGTTTTTCCATCTCATGTGTGACATGTTTGACCTACACAGCTCATGCATTCCATTTATTAATTTCTCATGGATGGCATAAAAAAATAAACATAGAATACAAGCACTTCTCCATGAAGATGGTGATTAGATATTAGTTAATTAGGGAGAAAAATTTTAAATATGTAAAGAACATATTTTTAAAATATCTTCTGACTAGTGTATAAGCAGTGTGCCTTTCAGCATAGAATAACAAAATTCACCTGTTGGACATATTTATTTATTTCTGCTTTCATTTTAATGCAAATCTATTCTGCTTTTCTCCAGCCAATTCTATGCTCTCTCCAGGCAATTCTTAGTACCGCTTTTTTTTAAAAAAAATGTCAATACCCATATAGGTTCAGTAAGAATACTTGAGAGAAAAAAATAAGGGAAGATGAAGAATTCTCTGTTTAATCTTTGTAGAAAAGGCTGACACACAAGTCAGATGTGGCAGGATGAAGGTAGGTAACTAGGTAACTTTTAGAGGGAAGACACAATAATTTTGCGAAGAAATACAGTAAATCAAGTGAAATATCATTCACAATGAGCTGGATTTGGCTAGAATTTTTACAGATTTCTCCCTTGTATCATGCCCATTTTCCCTGTCTCTTATACCCTGCCTGTTCTGCATTTAGTAAAGTGAAAAAATCCCTAAAGGTAGAATTTTTAATCTGTTCTGTAAAAATAAACAAGAGTAAGCAGTTATGTGGACTCAAGGTCTCAGTGTTGCCCAGTTAGCTGGGAAAATTGTTCAGAAATAGCTGTTTAAATAAAACAAAAGCAATTATATGTGCATCTTTCTTTATGTGTACAAACACAAGTGCTCAGTGCTACCACATTAAGTGAAAGCAATTCAAGGATTTTCTTCACTGAAAACATCTGAAATTCTTTCCTGGGTACTTACAGAGAAGTAAGAATGTGTTGTCTGTGTCCCCCTCTATGCCCCTTTCCCCTCCAAAAAAATCCCCAGACAAACAAACAAACAAACAAACAAACAAAATCCCAGACACTCTAAAAGCCATGCAAGTCAGGAGCAGCAAGACAGCTGGCAAACAGAAAGTTGGTGGAGTTTGCTTGTATGGGAGAACCTAAATCTTTGCCGAGTCGTAGATACTCTTCTAATGTCTTCAGTTCATCCTCGAAGCACAAACAAGATTTCAGCTGATTTGTAAACATGAATGCAGAAGATCCAGCTGTGGGAGGAAATGACTAATAAGGAATGCATGACAACTTGACTTACTGTTGACTTCTTGGGTGACCAGTTCAAATAGCCAGAGGATGTGTTAACTAAACCAACAACCAGATTCCAGTGGGTGGAGGTTATGACAACATTTGTCTTTCCAATCCCATGCCTGCTGACACAGACACAGGGTAGATTCCTGCTGGTTTTGTAGACTCTCTGACACATGGAGCAGTCTTCAAGTTTGCAAAACTCATTTTATCTTTTGATACAGAATAAGAGCAAGGGAGAGGAAGTGACCTAAACAATCAAATAGTGAATAGCTCTAAATCCATGCAGGTTTTACCTATTTTGTTTTGATTTAGAATAGGTTGTACATTTTGACAATTGCCTAACAAGTTAAAAAAACAAAAAATTATTTGTAGTAAGTCACTTAGTCAAGATATTATAGACAAAATGATGCAAAGCATTAAAAAGAATCTTGTGATCTTTCTATGATTGTAAATTTTTAGGACAAAAGTCATAGGAATGACTTTAGAGTCATTTATTTTAGTCACTTCTCTTTTAGAAGAGTGAAAAAGAAAAAATGATTTGTTGTTGTGACATACCAGTGTACTACTGATAATCATTGTTTCAGCCTAAAATTTTTTCAGCCTAAATTGTTTCAGCAAAAAATTTACCTTTGCATCCTTGCACTGTCATGGCAAACAAGGTACACAACTGTCCAGTTTGTAAGAACAGAATATTCCATGTGAATTAATTTTCTCTTCAAAAATTTCTACTAAATTTGGAGGTATTGCCTCACATTTTTTTCTGAAAACTGAGGCAAAAAGTGTTGCTCTGGTTACCTAGAAAGTCTAAACTAGAAATTGTACTTAGATCACAAGAGGAAAGTGCCAGAATGCAAGGAAATCTACTTTCCTATTGTTTTTATTCTTTCCTGTTTTGTCATTTACTGCAAGCTGCTTGAGCTGGATCCCTATAAATCTATGGGGCCTGATGGGATTAACTCAAGAATTCCTAGATCTGGCTGATGTTGTCTCTAAGCTCTCTCAATTATTTTGAATGGACTTGGGAATCTGGAGAGGTCCCACTGGACTGGAAGCTGGTGAATGTTTTCCCAGTTTTCAAGAAAGGCAAGAGGGAAACTACACACATGTCAGTCTCTTTTCAGTGCCCTGTGAAGTTATGGAGATTATTCCGGCAGGTTTTGGAAAACACCTGAAAGGCAGCTCAGTCATTAGTCACAGCCATTACAGCTTCATGAGAGGCACATCCTGCTTAGGAAACCTGATTTCTTTTTATGACAAGGAAAGAGAGACCTCAACAAATAATAGAGAGCTGGCTAACCACCAACTATATGAAGTTTAACAAGGGAGAATGCTGGATTCTGCACCTAGGAACTGTGGATATATGAACAGATTGGGGAATGCTGGAGAGCAGTGCCATGGAAAAGGCCCTGGGGTTCTGGGGTTCAAGTTGAACATGAGCCAGCAGTGCCCTGGCAGCCAGGAGGCCCAAGTGTGTCCTGGGGGCATCAGGGACAGCATCACCAGCTGGGCAAGGGAGGGGATTGTCCTGCTCTGCTCTGCTCTGCTCTGCTCTGCTCTGCTTTGCTCTGCTTTGCTCTGGGGTGGCCTCACTTCAAATGCTGGGGGCAGTTCTGGGTGCCACAATGTAAAAAAGACATTTTTTTTGTACTCCTTTCCCTCCTTTTTAAAAGAGGGAAACAGAGATTGTGAAGGGCCTGGAAGTGAGGAGCTGAAGTCACTTGATCCATTCAGCCTGGAGAAGAGAAGACTGAGGGGAGATCTCACTCCAGATACAATTTCCTTGTGAGGAGAAAGTGGAGGGGCAGGCACTGATCTCTTCTCTCTGACCAGTGACTGGACTGGAGGGAATAGTGGGAAGCTATGTCAGGGGAGGTTTAGGTCAGACATAAGGGAAACGTTTTTCAGACAGAGGGTGTTTGGGCACTGAAACAGGGTCCACAGGGCTGTGGTTGCATCAATAAGCTTGCCAGAGTCCAAGAAGCATTTGGACGATGCTCTCAGACACATGATGTGATGTTTGGAGCTATCAGAGCTGCCCCTGTTTGCAGACTTAATTGGTCTTAATTGACTTGTGGGCTATTGACAGTATATTATCCTTTTTAGATCTAAAATCTAGACCATATACACTTAAATATATAATGCCTCTTTATTACTTTTTCTTATAATAGAAATTATTGTAAGGTTCATTGATGAAATATGTTGATCTGCTGGAGGTTAGGAAAGCACTGCAGAGGGATCAGGATAGGATAGATCAATGGGCCAATGATATGAGTTCATCAAAACAAAGTGCTGAGTCCTGTTCTTGGGTCACAACAACCCCAGGCAGTGCCACAGGCTGGGGAAGAGTGATTTAAAAAGGACCCCAGGGTACTGGTGACAGCAGCTGAACATGAGCCAGGCTGTGCCCTGGTGGCCAAGAAGGCCAATGGCATCCTGGCCTGGCTCAGCAATAGTGTGGCCAGCAGGAGCAGGGCAGGGATTGTCCCCCTGTCCTGGGCACTGGTGAGGCCACACCTGGAGTGCTGTGTCCAGTTCTGGGCCCTGACTGCAGGAAAGACACTGAGGGGCTGGAGTGAGTCCAGAGAAGGGCAGGGGAGCTGGGGCAGGGTCTGTAGGACCCTCCTTTTGAGGAGGGATTTATGGTTATTTAGCCTGGAGAAAAGAAGGCTCAGGGGAGAAAACTCCCTGAAAGGAGGCTGTAGTGAGATGGGTGTTGGTCTCTTCTCCCAGGCAACCAGTGACAGGACAAGAGAAAATGGCCTCAAGTTGCTCCGGGAGAGGATTATATTAGATATTAGGAAATTTTTTGATGGAAAACAAGGTAAAACTTTGGAACAGGCTTGCCAGAGAAGTGGTAGAGTTACCATCCCTGGAAGCATTGAAAAGAATATGTTTATGGTGGACATGGTTTAGTGATGTCACCATGGTAGTGCCAGGTTGAATATTGTATTTGATCTTAGAGGTCTATTCCAACCATAATAATTCTATGATTCTTTGGTTCTATGTATTATATTTTGCAAACATTTAGAGTAAAATTTGGCCAATATAAGTCAACAAAACTGACTTACTAACTTATCAATGAAATGCTGACTTATCCCAGTTGAGATCTAAGGTCACTACCATGTAAATCCTAGAAGTTTTTTTCTGAAGTGCTAAGTTTTAAAATGTCTGAGAAGTAAGCTACAAGTTGATTAATGGCTTTTGAGATGTTATGTACAGAGAGACATCATATATATGTATATATATATATATATATATATATATATATATATATATATACACACACACATACCTACTCTCTGAGAGTAAGTTACAATCATGATTATGGCACTGGGCTAGGAGTCTGAACATCTCAGTCTTAGGCACGTCTAAAAGATGCTTACACTCAGCACTGCTAGTTGTGAACAGACCATTTTCCGCTATTTGTCAGTTTAGATTATGACAGTGGGAAGCAGGTGGCTCAGGCACAACCTTACACCAGCACATAAATTCAGCTTCTTGATCACATGCCAAAACAAAGAAAAGGTTTTCAAATCAAACTTCAAAATTACTTCAGTTGTATAGACCTGCTGTTCAAATATATAAAGCTCTGGAAAATGAAAGGGAGAGTTATACTTGTATTGTTTGTATCTTAAATCTGTTGAGGCAGTAAACACTGAAAACTTAGGCATGTTAGAAGGTGCATGAAAAACTTATTGTTAAAACTGTGTGATATTTTTAGCTAAAGCAAAAATAATCTTGGGCTTGTTTTAAGGTGTGAGTTACATTCCAGGGGTAGCATAAGCAGATTGTTGTTACTAGTTGGTTTTCTTCCGCCTGTTGGTTTTCCATCTGAATTTTATTTGTTCTTTCTTTGCTCTATGTCTTTTTATATGTGTTTTCTTGTTTCTGTGTGCCATTTTCTCTGCGTCATTTTGAATTCACTTTCATAGCAGGGTTGTCTCCCTCTCTCATTCCCCTAGAAAGAAAACAAACATGACAACCACAATGTTTGGGTGGACTCACATTTAAATAAAGAGTCCTTCCATCCTTTCACAAAGCAAAAAGTGCTGGACTATATGGTCTTGGTTATGCTATTTGAAACATTCAGAGTTGCCAGGAGTACTGAACACTGCCTGTCTTCAGATACAATAATGGTTAGCAACCTAATTTTTTGCATCATAATCTTTTCCACTGCCATCCAGGCTCCAGTGTTTTGGCATTTAAATCTTCTGCAAATATTTTTTTTTTCATTCTTGGTCTGTTTTTTATTATTCCTTCTACAGTGGGACATAGAACATAGAGTGATAGAAAAAATTATTTAACTAGATTAGATGTTAAAGCTAATGATGTTTTCAGTACAAGAAAAAGAGTAATAGAAATCATAAGCTTATACTTTCACATACTATAAAATTATTAATTTCTTATTAGCTAAATCATTAAATACTGTGTGTTGATTCCTAAGAAACTGAAATGAATTTATTCCTTTAATGTAAAATTTCTATGCTAGTAAAGACCCACTGAAGTCACTTCATGATATTCAACTTCCAATTTAGCCAAACCTGAGGGATTAACTTATTCCATGTGATGTAAAACCAGCAGTGAGTCATCCAGCAATTTAATTTAGGCAAAAATCTGCCTTGCCATTGCAAAAGCAATAATACCATGCTTTGCTTCTGTAGCTTTAGTCTCAGGCAGATGTTTTTTAGATCATCTGCTGTGCAGTTTTTTGTGGATCAACAGTGTACCAGACTGTAAAGTTTTTCTCATCCCAATTTAGTGTATAGTCTCTGGAGATACATGGTAACTGAATTTGGCAAAGAAATTTTACAAGATGAGGAAATAAGTCAAGATGAAAATATGTAAAAGTTTTAATGCGATGAGTTACAGTCCGTATCTACATACAGAAAACATTCTGTTAAATATGTTTTCACAATTTACTATGTTTTGAAAACTAAAAGTTATACTGATCTTATGTTTTTATTAAAAATATTATGCTTTAATCATTTTAATGATCCTGTTCAGAGTACCTCAAGAATATTGTAAACTGTGATAGCACTAGATGGAGGCTTTAGTAAGAGCTGCTGAACTCAGTATAAATTGAAATAGTATTCAATATTATTGAGTTGTTCTCCATTATTCAGTGGTGTGGCTGATTAGCTTTAGGTAATTGATCACAGCATATGTGTTGACCCAAAGCTGAGAATGCTCTATATGAAAGGATTGAGTAGTCATTGTTAATTAGTCTTACTTAGAAGAGAATGCAGAAATAAAAGAATTTGTTTGCTACAAATGTGAAGGAATTTAAAATTGAAATTAAAAAAAAAATAAACTCTTTTCTTAACTGGATGTATTTGTGAAACACTATGGGAAATTTAAGGTGAACATGAAAAAGAAATCCTTCAGTCTATAAAGATGGATAAATTCTAGAGCAGATTTTTTTTCTTTTGAGATTATTCTGGGGTCTCCATTACTGACTACCTCAAAAATTGTGTCGAAAAGGCATAATTTAGGAATGATGAAGGGAAAAATTGAGTTCAGCATAGACCAGAAGTCTCCACCAGGAATTTCAGACTTTACCTGAAGGCTTCTATAACAAATTTGAGAGTTGTACCCCAGGGTTTGTATCTTAAATTATAAATACTTCATCCAAATATAATTCCGTACACAGATGTAAACTCTTCTCATGTCTTACCATTTTCTGAATATTTTTCTCTTTTAAGTTGCACAGTTTCAGGAAATTAATTAAGATGCTCTGGAGAACATATTGTGATCTGTTTTTGGGTTACATTTTGTCTGGTTTGAACAATGTTCAGTGTCAGAATCATGTCTGCCTTTTAGTATTGACCTAATTTTACCACACACAGATTTTGTAATTCTAATAGATGAGAATGAAATTGAAGTATTATCGTGCCTTATTTAAAAAAATGAGCTGTGACCAAGAGTTTATTTATTCTAGAAGTAAGAGACTTTTCCATTCCTGTAATTTTTTGCTTCTATTTTTAGGAAAATTAAGTGCAACTTTATATAATTTCCTCAGAAATTTAATGTTACAATGCTTGTTTCTTGCACAAAAATCAACTATGTTTGATTTTTTTTTTCCCATTCCTGTGTGCACAGGTCAAATCCGGCAGAACATCCAACGTACATTGAACTGAGTGGTGCTCTTTTTAGGTTTTACAGACTGAGGAATAGCCAGAAATATAAGGATTCCAGTCTCCATTCATGTAAGTCTCCTGTGGATCAGCTCTCACATCTGCTGCAAGATGATATGCAGACCATGTCTAGGTAGTAGGAGGAAAAAAGATACTTCATTTTTTAAGCAAAGAATAGGCTGGTGATTGGTTGTCTCTGGATGCATGCTTCCTTTTTTTGTGGAGAACAATTACTGCAATGGTCTGGTGTAGTCATGATCCACAACAGTTCAGGAAAGTTCTTCTCAACTGATAAGACTGGAGTTTCACTGGAGTGGCTGTGAGGTCCTTGCATTTGACAGTCTAAGTGCAAGAGACTCTGGAGAGAGGAGTAGATGAGGAGGCAAGCAGTCCATATTTAATTTGATTGCAGTAAGGACTGAGAGCAAGTTAAAAAGGAAGTGTTTGTGTTGGATTTTTTTGTGTGTGCGTGTGTGGTTTTTTGTTTGCTTGCTTGTCTGTTTTTGGTTTGTTTTTTGTTTTTTTGGGCTTTTTTGGTTTTTGTTTTTTGGGGAGGGGGTGTTTTGCATGTAAGTAAACAAATACTGAGTAGTAGGAATATCAATTGGCTGTAATTAAACTTCCTGAAATGAAGCAGCAGTAAGGTAGAAGGAGAATAAGGATAGAAGTGAGAGGTTTTGTAGAATGTATTATTGTCAGTCAGTTAGTTATGCTTGATCCCTAATGGAAGGAGAACCTTCCAATAGGAGTGGCCTAAATGAAAAATGGAAAAGGGATGAAAAGAAGAATATGACAAATAGAACATGACAAAATAAAAGTATGACAAACAAACAAACTGAACATTCCATTCTCAAAGTGCTGAACAAAACTGTCCTAAAATATGAGATGAGTATTAAAGAAAATTGCCCAAAAGTGAACGACGCTTTTCCATTCAGATCACAAGAGTTCCACAAACAATGATGACATTTTAATATATTTGCCCTCTTGCACACTCAAAGTGCAGAAGCTCTAGGCATGAACGCAACAATGCAAAGCAGAATAGAACTGCTTTAAAACCTGAGTTATTGCCCACTCAGTAATAAGACATTTGATATCTTTCAGGGAATTATAATGTGGTTGTAAAAATATTTTCCCAGCCTGACACTTAGGTATTGAATCCAGCAGCACATTTGTTTTCATAATATTTGAAAAACCTGTTTGGTTCTTTTTCAAATTACAGTAGTGCAAATGAATAAATAGAAATAAAACTAAAAAGAAATAAAAAGGAACTTACTGCTTTCAGATGTTCTTCCACACTTCTCTTAACTCAAGCATTGCATTGTTTTTTTAAATGTAATTTTGGAAGCCCTTCCAACCCACTCTGTAGTGGTTGTGCACTGGTACTTTTGGCTACTCAGAGAAATAAACATTTTAAAATAACTAAGTGCATAATTTTGGAAAAACTGCTTCTGCACATGTTTAGCTGCAACATACTACAACATTGAGAAATGTCAGACAATTTTAAAACAGGAACATGTGGAAGTTGCACTGAGACATATAATATTATGCCACAACAGGGGTCCACATTAGCAGATTGCTGGTATAATTCTTGGATGAGATGTTAGTCTGGAGACCAACGGCTGAGAGGCTTCAGTGCCTTCAGAAGTGGGTTAATAGCCTTCATGATTAAACTCCAGCTGGCAACTAAGCCCTACACAGCCACTTTCTCTCCCCCACAGGGGAATGGGGGAAATCACTGGAAGAGTAAAAGTGAGAAAAATTGTGGGTTGGGACACAGACAGTTTAAAAGGGAAAGCAAAAGCTGCATGCACAAGTGAAACAAAACAAAGAATTCATTCACCGCTTCCCACAAGCAGGCAGGTGTTCAGCCATCCCCTGCAAAGCAGCATCCCTCACAAACAGTGACTCCAGAAGTCAAATGCCATCACTGCAAATGTCCCCTCCTTTGTCCTTCTTCCACCAGCTTTACATGCTGAGCATGATGCCCTGTGAGATGGAGAATCCCTGTGGTCACCTGGGGTCAGCTGCCCTGGATGTGTCTCCTCCCATCTTCTCGTGTACCCCCAGCCTCCTTACTGGTCGGGTGGGGTGAGAAGCAGAAGAGACCTTGCGACTAAAACATTCCTGTGTAGTCAACACTGTTCTCAGCACAAATACAAAATACAGCCTGTGCTGGCTACTTTGAAGAAAATTATTCTAGATCAAATCAGCACATTAGAACATTCCTGTACATCATTATTAATTTGTCTTACATGTAGCTTGCAAGTTGACATATTTCATTGTACTCTTTAGAGTTTCATGTATTGTATCTTTTCACTTTGAACAAAAAATATCAGGAAAAGAATAACTGAAAATATACATAATATATAGTATATAAATATATATAGATTTCATACTGGCTTAAGTAGTTTAAGATGCAACAGCTATTATAAAAAGGAAATTTTAAAAAGCAGCAACTAATATGGAATATTGAAGAGACCTGCTTTAGCTTTTGCTTATGTCAATTTAGCTACCTGATAATGCTCACTCCTGTCATGGGCTTGATGTTGCATGTCAGTAGATGACAGAGATTTAAAATTGCTTAACTGAAAAATCTTGTAAGGGCTTTCAAATGTTTCGGTTGATTTAACTCATTGAAAATATGTGATTAGTTCAAATGCTGTGTGCCTTTTCATGGGCAGAATATAAGTCCTCTCAAGGTCTCCAGTTCTTGATACACTATGTAAGAAGCAGTAGGAGCAAGATTTTAGTTTTCAGAATAGATGTGTTTAGAAATGACTTTCACAGGGATAGGCATAGTGTAATCATATCAAAGGTATTTTGTAATCTCCCTTATCCATTCTGTTTATGCACAGGTAAAAAAACCCATAATTTTTTTGGATGTGTATATTAAACATCATTTGATTTTGGTGTCTTTTGTCTGTGTTGGGGTTTTTTTGTTGTTTGTTTTTTGTTGTTGTTGCTGCTGTTGTTGTTTTTGATGTTCATGGCTACAAAGTGTCATGTGTCCAAAGAATGCCTGTTGGTGTATCCGGAAGTATGTGTTTCATTCCATTGAAAAATAAGGGTGAAATTTTTCTCACCTATTATCTTAGAGTGACTACCCCAGATGATCAATGGTAGTAAGTTGGTACCTTCGCAGATTGACATACACCTTCCTAAAATGTCACTTTATGCTCTTAATAAAGAATACCCTGTTGCCATTTATATGACTGGATATAAATCAGATAAACATATATTTATAACACTACCTATAACATCTAAACCAGCAGGTAAAAAAATTTACTTCAGGAAGGAGTTTCCTACCTAGAACACCTTTTGTTTAAGTAAAAAAATATGGAAAACAAAGATATATCATCCCTGAGAAGGCAGTGGAAACTGCAAGTGTATCTGCTTAATGAGATAGAATTAAAGGACCAAAGTCAAATGTAATTATTTACATCTTTATGGTTTGACAGACTGTCCATTGTACTTAAAGTAAGATAAATGCACAGGATTATAGTATCATTCCTACAAAGAATGATAACATTCTTCCAGATGTCATGAGCAAATCCTAATTAGTCTCATATCAATTTATAAGGTAAGGATCAACATTTGCATCCTGCTTTTCCAGTGTTAAATTACACTAAATTGTTGCATTGCAACAATACTTCTAACTGACTGAAGAAATGTATGTTTGTGTTCTCAAATTATAATTAATTTTTAAGAAAGTGTAAACGAAATAAATAATTCATTGTGGTGATCCAGTAAATTAATAAATGGAAAATAAGGATTCATCTTCTGGGCTGCCACTCTAACTGCAAGTTCTTTGTAAAATACCTGTATCTGTGTACTCTATGAGTACTGAAATGGCATCACTGCTTTTTTTTTTTTTTTTTTCTCTTTTTATATGAGGGAGACTAAAAATATGAAAAAAGGTGAATTTTCTTTGAGCTATGTGGATCTCTGGATACAGGTACACACTGAGAGGTTTCAAGCAGGCTGATACAGGGCAGAATTCCTTTCTTCCAATATTTTGTGCAAGCTTGTCAGACAGGATTTCTCAGTACTTTTTCTGGATGACAAATCTGAATGTTATAAAAGTTGTTTGGTTTATGTGACTTTAAGTCTGGGCTGTCTTAATTTTCTGTGAATTACATTTTGAGCTTTGAAAACACCTTCAGATTTTCAGAGACAACAGCCATTTTTCCATGAGTAAGGCTTGGAGGGAAAACATGTACCAGTTTTTCACATTGCAATGTCTTTTTTGATTAGCTCATTTTGCAGCTTTCATTTTGCAGAAGAGCTCAGCACAGATGCAGGTTCTACCTTGGAGTTAACACAGACATGCTGAAACAGCTCCTGAACAGATATAAAGCAGCAGAAATGCTGCAGAAGTCAGAGAGGGATCTAGTCAAAGGTTTCTCTGTGGTTTCCTTTAGAACTGAGACCAAATGTAAATGTTTTTTTTAAAAACCCAAAGAAAACAATAATCCCAGAATTTTTTATTCTGCTAGTCAGAATGGATTCAACAGGAGGATTTAAGAGAACTGTAGATGCTCAAACATGGCCTTGTGTCATGCACACTCCACATCTCCACATGTGCTGAGAAATTGCCAGCAGCAATTTTGTGGCTATGTGCAGTCCTGGTAGTAATAATAAAATCTAAAAAAGAATGGCAGGAATGGCTGTTTTTCTGAAGATTTTGCAATGAGACAATTGTCAGTATTTTAAAATCAAGCTGTCAAAACTAGAATGTTGTCAAAAAAGTCAAAATATGGGGCTGGTAATAAAAAATTTGTGACTCAAAAGTTAACACTATTGAATCCAATAATAACTCTTAGCACTTTTGCCAGAGGAGCAACAAAAAACTTTTTTTTTTTTTTAGTGGAGCAAAGTTATGCTGTATATTGCACTAAGTGAAAGTAAAGACAGTATTTCTAGAGATACATTCATAGTATTGAAAGTACAGCATTGTCAAGTTCTGTGGAATTCACATGGAAGTGACATATTACAGATTTATTTTTCTAATAAAATGCAATAAAAAAAAGACGTAATGTCAGTCAAGTATCTATGAAAAAGTAAGTAAATACTTGTGAATAATTTTTTTAGGGGGTAGGCATTTTAATAAATTTAAATAAGGTATTTCACAGCTATCCCTTTTCTACCATTTTCATCTTAAACTGAAAATTTCTGATAAAATATTTTCAGAATTTCCTTCAGACTACCTTGAATCAGATCCTGAGCTAGTCTTTTTCAGACAGTAGGGATTGCACAGTGTACGTAGTGTATTTTTCAGGTGGTGTTTGTTGTCCTGAGTATTTTTCTTCATGTTAATATATAAAATTAATCTTGCACAAGCTACTAAATCAGACAATTTTGTGTCAAATTTTGTGGTAAGTTTTGCTGTTGTTACATTAAGTTAGGGATATGACTGTGCTAAATCAGCTTAATATCTTGTTAGAACATTTTGTCAAGGCACAAAATAAATGACATATGGTTTCTGCACAAAAGTTTGGTCAGTATTACCTAGATGGGAATAAATAATTGGAACCTGAGTGTATCACTAAGTGGAAAATATAAAGGTTTGACCATCAGATAATTTTTTTTTTAATTTAAATTTTTAATTTTTTTTTTTAATTGTGAACATCTCAACTCTGCATTTCCAGAAATTCAATGTTACGATGTAGTCTTAATAGACCACAAACTAAAATGTCTTGCTAGTGATATATCTGTAAACTCCCTTTTGCTTTATAGGGTTCTTTCCATCACTCATACTATTTCCAGATCTAGGCATTGTGCAATGGAACAGAATCCTCTGCTCTCCTCTACCTTCCAGACACAGAGACAACATGGTAAAAATATTGGAATTAATGTCTGGAATAATTTCTCAGATGTCTCAAATGAAACCACTTTTTATAGAATTATTTACTGGAAATTATTTAACAGTAAGCAAAGAACATAAGTGAGAAAGTATAATTGTATTAGCAAAATTAGAGCATATTGAAATTGTATTCTAATATGTAAAGACTGTATGTCTGTAAAATGTTCCTAAATCCAGCTACAGTAAATAAGTGCTTTGTGCCTTTGTGTTCTTTGTGATACATTTTAAAAATCCAGGGGTAACATAATTAAGTGCCACTTGCCAATATTTTCCAGCACTGTGTAAAGTTAACTGCACATATAAAACATATTGTCTCCTGCTGCTGACTTTTTATTGTCCTGTGTCTGTATTAAATGCTGGACTGGTATGCTTAAGGATATAATTCTGTGCAGGAAACCACAATAAGGTCTGGGAGTAATTGCAACACAAGATCAAGATTGAAAGATAGATTTTTTTTCAAAAATCACTTGACATTGTTATCTAAAGGGTTTCTCTAAATACAGTAATTCTGATGATCAGTTCATGGTTAAAGGTATATGTGGGTGAGAGCAACTGATAATTAATGTTGCCACATACCTAAACAGTTATGTAAGCCATGACATTACCTTGTCATCTGGCTCAACACTCAGTTTGAAAAACCACTTTGTTATAATGTTTTACAATTCTTCTAGCCATGAACAACTTTGGCTTTAAGACTAGGAGTTTGGCTCAGTTTTCCACTGATGGAAAAGTTGTTCTTGAGAACAATTGCCAGCCCTGGAGATCTATGCAAGACATCATTGAGCATGGTCTGCCTTCCATTATACTTTGTTCCAATGAAGATTTCCTTTCTCATGCATGAGGTCAGGAGAAAAGAATTGTTAAATAAAGGAGGCCACTTCCTCTTTGTTTTATTCAGCAGGCTCCTTGTCCTTGATACAAAGTGAAAGGATACCCTAGACCCCTGACTTGCCATTTTGCACAAAATTGCCTTTGAAATACTTTTTAATTTTAATTTGAGAGGGAGAAGAATTGATTTATGGTTCAAATGTTTCAGAGACAATTCAAACTGAGTCCAAAGCAACAGAACAAGCAACATTGTAATCCATACAGCATGTGCCATCTGTAGAGGATGTAATTGCAATAGTGTTATAAGCTGTTCTCTGTTGGCCAAACATGTGGAACATTCTCTAGATGCTCTATTCGTCTGAAAATGTTTAATGCCGTGGTATTTTGATTTGGGATGAACATCCAGGAACAATGTTCTGATCCTAAGCATTGAACAACAGCATCAAACAGAGCATTTAAAGATGGGCTTGTAAAACACAAGAACTTATAAACTTCATGCAGACCTCCTTGGTGTCAGAATGGGGGAACTGTACTTTAGAGCTTCATCATGAGATTCGTGAAATATGCTTAACTGCCTTTAGACAGATTAATCTCATCTTGATCTGAGATCTTAATTCATACCATTGAGTCCAGTTTAACCAAAGAAATAACAAATGAGCAACTACTTTCTTTTTGTAGAGGGCAGAGTGCAAGGTATCAATTATTGCTTTTTGATGTTAAAACTGATCGCTTAAAATAATGCGTAAACTCAGAGAAGTCATAATTTTTAATGACAACACCTTATTGTTGTTTATTGCCTCAATTATGTGTGCTGTCTTCCACAACGAAGTGATTGGCAGAGTGGTTTTCATTGTCTATCACTCAGATGTGTGTTCTCAGAACTCTGGCAAGCATGAACTTTTCAGGGATTCATCCACCCCACGGGAGAAATTTCCACTCTGTGTCACATCACAACTCCCATATATATTTTGTTGATTTTTGCTGAGGTAAGATTAGCTGTCCAAATCCTCAGCTCCTACAGTAAATCCTTTACTCCTACAGAAGTAAAGCATCCTTAGGAGGCAGCTTGAAGCTTAGATGGAAGATCACATTAAGAGGTACAGCATAACGAGTGTTGGGAATCCCAACCAAAAAGAAAGAAGTGCCTATGAATTTAGGCTGTAACCAAATGAAGGTTGTCAGATTAAAAATGTGAAAGTGGCCTTAAAGAAAGGAAGGCTGAGTAATACATTCCTTATAAAACCTATCTACTAACTACACGGTACTTCTGAAAAACAGGTAAATAAAATTACAGATTTTGATGCAGTCATCATATCTGCCAAAAGTTTTGAAATTTTTTCATAGGCATTTTCATTTCTATTTTTCTACATGTCTTGCCAAGGTCCTATACAGCCACTCTGGAAGCTGAGATCTGAGGTCAGAATTTCAGTCCAGTGCCTTACCCACAAGATTACCTTTGTGCTTACACACTACAGGCATCCTTTGAAAAATTTGGTCATCTTTAAGACTGCAAGCAGATTTCCTGACTTCTACACTTAGCATTTCAAAGAGGGATAGCTTTTGGTTCAAGGTGACAGGAGGATCTAGCACTCAACAGTTGTCCTTCAGAAGTGGAGCATAAGGCTGCAATCATGCATTTAATACGGGCTTTCCCCATTCTACCTAGCTTCATCTAGAAAGAGAGTTTCATTCTGTAAAAGACAAATAAAATAGCACTTTTATATTTTTTAACCTGCTTTCCTCATTTGAGGTTCTTCAATATTTCAGTGCCCATATCACTCGAAGAAAATGCTGAAATGCTGTTTGAAAAACAGGCTTTTTTGAGGCTCCAAGTTCACAACAGGTAATTTTGTAATTAAAAATATAGATTTAAATCTCACAAGAGCACCAGTGTTAACATCTTAGTTTGAGCATCAAGCAGGTTTCAGTAAGACGCTGTTTATACTCAGCAGCTTGCTCTCAGAACGTACCATAACATCATAGCCTCTGCAGATTTTTGGTCTAAAGATAAGCTAATCTTCGAACTACCTATTTATCACCTAAACGCAGCCCAATGTGCTTTAAAGATCTTTCTCACTTCCATTCCCTTCTGACCCGTATGATGAGTATTTTTACCTTTTGTTTCACTGGAACAGTGGCATAGAGACCATCCCAGACTTCTGCATGTAGCAGAAGTGTCAGCAGGTGTATTTACAATGTTTTCTAAAATGTATCTTCCAAAACTGAGGGATGCCTTCTTTTTAGCTATAAATTTTGCAAAGGGTTACAGACCATGCAGCTGAAGAATTGCTGCATTTTCTTCAATAGGCTAATGGAATCTCCTGAGTATTTTTTTAGAGTAAAAAATAATGGTCTATCATTAAACATAGCAAGTGAAAGAAGAAAATCAAGATTTTTTTTTTTTTTGGATACAGATAATTCTGCATATGTGGAATTAACACTGCAGAGTTTGGGTGTAGAAGTGCATGGTATGTGATCTTAAAGAAAAGAAAACCAAGTAAAACATTATTTATAAAACCTACCTACTAAATGCATAGTGATAGTTAAAAAAAACAAACAGGTAATTAAAGCAATATCTTGGTACTTAGTCTTGTAAGTACAGTTAACAACCAGATTAAAAAATATGACTTCTCTCAAAATTAAGGGGAAGAATTGAAGTGTACTGTTATCCTTGATGATCTGCACATCAATGTGATGGGGATGTAGTCAGGGACAGAGTTCTAGGCTCTGCTTCTTGGATTCAGAGCATTCTCTGCATTAAAAAGCAGCTTGATGTAGGCATTAGAATCACTTTATATGTCTGAAGTTGGACATATCACATGGAGAATAAAAGTATGAAATTCAAAGTTCTTGTCAAGCTTCACATCCCTTTTCAAAGCATATTGGTTTTAGCATTGTTCAGAGTAAGCTGCTATCATATTTAACAATAGCATGTTTTTAATGATGACTATTGTTTGAACAATATTCTTTTCAGCTTTGAAATTTGGCTTTTTTTTTTTTACTAAGTCCAATGAAAGCTAATTTGCAATTTGAAAAATAATTAGCAGAAAACTTCTGAGTGGCATGTAATTCTGAAAAATACTTTTCATTTTTCTCCTTTGTTGAGTTCAAGATAAGTATCCTAAAATGTGACACTGATTTGCCTTAAAATATTCCAGACTCATATAATCATTTAGCTTGGAAAGTAGTTTTTAGGTCATCTAGTCCAACCATAAACTGAACACTGCCATATCTACCACTAAACCATGTCCCCTAGTGCCACATCTACACATCTTTCAACCTTGTGCATGGTGATGACTCAACCAGTTCCCTGCACATCCTGCTCCAATCTTGAAAATCCTTTCAGTGAAGAAATTGTCCCTATTATCCAATCGAATAGAGAGCATTTCAGGGGTGTACTCCATCACTCCTGTCCTAGGGCAGAGAAACAAAAACCTTAAAGGGTTTCTTTAGCTGAACTCAATTAACTATCTACCGTAATGATAAACAATGTTACTGGGTTTTAAAGTTATATAATATTAAGAGTAATGCTCAGAAAATGGCCTGTTACAGCAGAAAGGCTACCTACTTATTTAGAGATATTTAAAACAATATCTGGGATTTGTAAGATAGCTCTATATTATTATAGATGCAGTTAGCTGTCTGTTAGACACTGAAGCTTGGCACGTGTTAAAGTAACATAAACACGTTACATGTGTTACATGTTAGAGTAAACTAACTAAATTAAACAGTTGTCTATATGAAGTTTATATGAAAATTGAGCCAATTTAGCTTGACTTACTTTCTGGCTCTCAAGAAACAAATGTATTAACTAAATTGTTAGAGCAGGAAAAGGATAGGATATTGCTACAAGCCTGTAGTGAGTAATGTTGGAGGGCAGAGAGAGGAAATTCTTAGTTCATACAAATTTTGGCTCTGAGTTTGGGTTAATATTTATCAGTATTGGTTACGTGTTTTCCATGCAGTCCTCTGATCCATGATCAAGCAAGTTAAGGACTTACGGCTGTCAGTGAAACTGAGTGAGGTCACTGATGTTTGAAAATTATCTTACCTATTGTTCACTGACTACTTGAATAGGATATGTGCAAGGACTGGCTTGGAAAATGCAGGAAAGAAGTTGGGGACACATGCAACTGAATGTCTTTTATAAAAGAGGCAAATGTTATTTAAGAAAGTTATTGAAAGCAAGTGTCTCATTAGAATTGTGTTTGTTTCATGCTACTTCATACCGTGAGCACTTTTAGGGGAGGGGACACTTTTGCTGAAAGACACAGAAGTTGGAGATAAGTTGTCATAAATAATACAGATGATAAGAAGTTTAGAAAATATGACTTCCAAAGCAGGTGTGAAAGAATTTCATTTGTTTAGTCTGGTAAAGAGAAAAATGAAGACAGGCTTTGATAACAGGCTTCAAATGCATAAAAGGTTATTGTAAAAAGGATGGTGATCAAGTGTTTTCATCTCTGTAATAGACAATGTGAACTAGTTAGATTAATTGGTAGCAAGGACCATTTATATTGAATTTTAAGAAAAATTTTCACATCAAAAGGCTAGATCAACACACAAGCAAGCTACTTGAAGGAGCAGCAGAAGTTCCATAATTAGATATGTTAAACTGATAGATGAACTTCTGTCAGACATTAGGTATAGAATATACTGTGGACAAAATTCCTGGAATAGAAAATTATCCAGGCCACTGATGAAATAATAGTAGTAGTAATAAGTACTAAGAAAACAGAAGATTAACTGTAAATTTCCAGAGAGATTCAGTAATTAATTGCTTGGTTTTTTTATTGGATATTGCCAAATTTTGTGTGTGACCCATTAGTAAACAATTCATAAGCAACAATAGCATGGATTTTCTTATTTGCTGTGTTCCTGCAGCAAAATATTGTCTTAATGTTTAGATGAATAATTTTTAATTCATTTGCAGATTCAGTAGAAATGAGGACATGAATGTATATTTAGCAGCTAGGCCTGTCAATGGTAGGGTTTCTTTCTTAATCATTTGCGTTCTTTGGGAGCTATCTACAGACTGTATTCAAAATTATTGAATTGAATCATATCCCTAACACAAAGCATACAAAGTTTCAATTATCATCTGAAAGACATGTGGGACAACTCCAGGGTATATAAACCAGCCAGTATTACATAATTTCTGCAACAAGATTTGTGAAACAGAGAATGAAAGTATTGTAATAGCTAATAGACCTCAAAGGAAATTTAGACCTTATGAAGTAAATTAGATTTTCTTTAATAAGATAACAAGTTTGACAGATAAGAATGATGTGTAGATATACCACATTTTATGAACTTTACATTAGTCATTGTGTCTTATTGCAGTTAAAAAAAGAAAAATCAAAATTATGAAGTAGCAGTAAAACACATTGGCAAAAAGTAGTAATCAGAAAAAACCCAACTGAACATACAGTAATTCCATATTAGGCCTAATGCTATTAAGAACTTTAATCACTGCCCTGGACACAAATATAAATTTCTTACATATTTGTACAAACTAACACAGAATGAAAAGCATTCTGGGGCAAAAGGTGACCTAATGTCATGCTCTGACTATAAGTAGGAGTAAAAAAACCAGAACTTTTGGACTGGTATCTTTGTGGTAGGATACAGCAGACACTAGGGCTGCTGTAAAAAAAAAAAAAAAAAAAAGAGGAACCAATACCTTGTGCTGAGCTGAAAGAATTTTTACTATTTAGAAACATAAGGAGTGACTTGATTTCGGTCCTTCACAGAGAGTAAAACACTAGCTAGCTCTGCCTTTTAGCTACAGTTAATAAAAAAAGGAAAGCTGAAGCTAAGATTTGCAATAAACTAGAAAAACAAAATTTCAATAAAGCATGTAACTGGGACAAAACTGGACTTTGTCTCTCTTTAACTACTCCTGTCAAGATAAGATCATTTTCAAGTGGATATACTTCAGTCGAGCACAAATTAGGCCATAGTCTCTTACAATCTGGTTAAGAAAATACAGTCATAATAGAGGCATTTGTGAAGATGAAATGATATTCCTTTCTAGTTTCATGGTTTTTGGATGAGTTAAGAAAGATAAGAAAATAGTTGTCTTGTTTGCAACCGTAATTACTGCAAAGTTCTATAACTAAATATGTGTAAAACACTATTGTTCAAATACTCATGATCAAAGGCACAGGAGTGTGGAAGCAGTGGTTCAATCAAGCAATGGAAGCACTGTGAAATGTGTCCAGGGAGTGATTATACTGATGGAGTTCTCATGACCACTGTAGACAGTAAGTTAAAGTGCAGATGACTGCACAAAAAAAGGCCTGCCAGCCACTGTGCAGCCATCTCCTTGCATTTTCTACTTCATCTCTTCTCTTTTGTCTTGACTTCATTATTTCCTTCTGATTTTTATGATTCTCTTGCTCTTACTGGTCTTTTTAGGAAGCAATATTTAGAGCAGAGTGAGGGCCTTACCTGACCATGTCATACAAAACACTGACTACATCAGATCTATTTTCCCTGTTTGCACCTCATTAACTACTTCCACTATTGGTTAAATTGCCACTCTTCCAAAAAGTGAAGCCTGATGTTGTGTGAAGTACTCCTTCCCTCAGAAAGTGTCTGGATTTTCTAACCATGTTCAGAGGCAGAGCTCTGGTTCACAATGCATGCTAAACTGTCTCAGTGCACCCTGCAGAAACTCCTGGGAGGCATAGGCTCTGTCACCTACCCAGGTAAGCACAGATTGCTGCAGAGACCCACAGCCCATGCTGTGACTAGCTTATGCATCTGCAGGGCAGAGTAAGAGTGAGAGTGTGTCTTGTTCAGTTCTACCTAGGTGGCAGGAAATCTGTTGTGGATTTCATGCTCAATAAAAAAAAGACAGGAAATGGCACAAGATTTCTATGTATTGCAATAGTACTGCCAGCAGTCCTCTGTTTAATTAGGGCCATCCTTGTTACATGGTGCTTGTTTAAAATGTAATCTGGCTCAAGTTAAGAAAATTCTCCATATTTACATAAAATAATGTTACCAGGAAAATGTTTACAATGTGGACAATCTGTGAGGGCTTGAAACAAACAAAATCACATTTAATTTAATATTTAGAAGCCAATAGCTGCTTACTTCTAGGATTGATTTTGAAGAAAGTTTCAACTTCTCCCTAAGGCTCAGAAACTGCCCAAAACTTAAACCGAAACTTTGCTGTGAGATTCTGCATGTTAATTTAACTCATACATTCAACCCCAATACTCCCGTCTTCCGGTTGTGTTCCTCATCTAGTCACATTTAAATTTTTTACATTGCTTTCCTGATATGATGCCTGTCCTGGCCTTGCTGTTTTTTGCAGTGATCTCCTATTCATAAAACTCCATATATCATCTTTCTGCACTCAGGGCATACCTTCTAAATTAAGAAACACTGCTGCTCTACAGTGTTATTACAATCCCTTTTATTCTCATGTATTATAGCTCTGAGGTAAAAAATTTGCTTAAATAAGAAGTATTTGAGGTATTAAGGTAAAATATTTTCAGTGAAAGTTTTGTGTGTCTTTGTTGACGTAGGTGATCCTGCCATTTCTCAACAACACTGAGCATTTATATTGGTCATTACAGTGCATTTACAATGTTCATACAATGCTTCTCTGGACTACATGTAGTATTTTTTTCCAAGGCACAGTAGACAATTACTATGTTTTTCTCACTAACTTTGTTCACTAAATTCAAATAATGAAGGCTTGTTTAGATACTATATTCCAAGTGGGTAAATATTAATTTACTTCTAATTCTTTCCTTAACTTTTTGATTAAAAAGTGCTGTTCTCCCAATGGAAACCTGTACAATCTTTGCTTTATTTTTAAATAAATCAGTCCTTGAATTCTATCTCTTCAGTAAAGAGGTTAGCCTAATCTCCTTAAGATACATCTTAGAAATATGCATAATAATACTTTAATGATGACACTCATTCATTTATTGTTCTCTGTCATATTCCACCATATCAAAAAAGAGATAAGTAATCATACTGGACCATTAATGCATATTACCTTTTATTTTTTGGCATTTAAAACAATGGAGTTTTGATAACAGGAGTAGATGTAGCTAACAGCTGTACTTTCACTATGAACAGCAAACTGATAGCTGCCAACTATACAGAGAAATGAGAACACCTGCATTAGCGATTTTGATGTCCAGGGCTTTGTCAGATGGAGTTGTAAGAGTTGTGGAGTTTAAAGATAGGCATTATCTTTAAAGGTTGCTGATTAAGCAAACTTCCTACCTAAGTTGCAGAAGCAACAGCAGGGAATAACACAGGTGCTCCTCCAGAGCTAAAGAAATGAAAAAATAAAATGAGATTAGCAGGAAACTATCAATGGTGCAAGACTCTGTGCTTGTGTGTGCTATTTATAACTATGATATGTGTGTGCTATTTATAACTGTCGGGTATAAATATTATTACATGTTTTATACATAAACATAGAATTAATTTAACAATATGGAATTTAGAATGTGCAGGATACTGTATATTTCATGATATATCCATGTCTGTTACTGCTACAATTAACTGGAGGAATAATTTTGCCCTCTTCTCTCTGTATATTAGTTATGCCGAATCTTCACCATGCTCGTAGAGTTCAAGCAGTAACACAATAGTCATGAACATTGTGTATTTTCCTTTCCTTTTTTCCCTTTTTCATTTATTAAAATGGTCATACAGAGTGTGATCTGTCCCCAGTATAAATAGAGGGTTCTATTTAATGAAGGGTCAGTCTGCTGTTTGATCAACTACCACACTTTGTTTAAAATTAACAGAAGAAAACAAACATGAAAGAAACACTACAAATTATTAAACTGCCATCCCATCAAAAACTTGTATTAAATATGAAAAATTTGTGGAAGAGATTCTTTACTGTGAGTGTGGTGAAGCAGTGGAAAAGGTTTACCCAGAGCGTTTGTGGATGACCCATCTCTGAAATGATGTGGTGAGGCCAAGTTGAATAGGGCATTGAGCAATCTGGTCTAGCGGGAGGTGTTCATTCTCATTTCTCATAAAAGGGAGGGTGGGAACTATCTGATCTTTAAGATCTCTTCCAACCCAAACCATTTTAATGTTCTGTGATTCTGTTTACAGGTTAATTTATAGTGCTGTTAGTTAAAGCTGAAATAAGTCAATTTTCTTGAACAATATCCATAAGTCAACTCATACTAGGAGGACATGCATTTTGAGGAGTGGGTTAATGAAGGATTTTATTCTTTGTGGCATTATTCTTGCAAGACCCACTGTGAAATATAGTTATTATCTATGGAAATCATCTTTTGTTTTTCATACAAGTTATTGAATGCTGAAAGGAGGTGGGTACTGACCTTTTCATGTTGTAACTGCTCGTGTCAGTATTGCCTCCTGCAATCAGTGTGCAGTGGAAGCTTGAGTCAGACCCAGATTGCATCTCTTTACAAAGGTTAGTAAGATGGGACCAAAAAGCTTGCCGACATTTCCCAGAAGTGCAGGCTCTGTCAAGAAAACTTGTTCTTTGGCTGCTTTTAGTCACTCTGATTTCTTTTACTTAGAAAGATTTTAAATACTAATGTTTCTTTCCTGTTGCAACACACTTGTGTGAAGTAATTGGGCAACTGTATGGCTCTGGATAATTTTAAGAGGATCTCTATGTATTACTGGCTTGAGTTTGAACTTGTTGGTAGTAACTGAAAGTTATGCCTGCAGCTATTTGTCTTGTGTTATATAGATGCAGTAGATGGTCAGTTGGACTATACAAAATATTGCTGTAAGGAACTTTGGAGGAGATCTGCTCCATGTTAGTCTTTGTGGCAGAATCAGCAATTTAAACCATTCCTGATAGCTCTTACATGCCTAAAACTCAGTAAGTTGTACATTTATCCAAATAAGTTTGCTTCAGAGCTCTTAGTGTTAATAAGGGTCTTCCAAATAATTTATCTTGAATTTTCCTTAATTCAGTTGGATAATTTTATTCTTAAATCACCTGTGGTTAAAATAGGGACATTTTACTTATCAACCCACCAAAACTGCCATTTTCCTCAGTAGTTTTAAGGTTCTACCTCAAAATCAGATGATGCTATATGTGTGTGGTGATATGGAAATGCTCTTATATGATGATCATAAGCATTGTGGTTTTTAAGAAGATCTCATTCTTTATGACTATGCATTTCTTTCTAATATCTTATCTAAACCCATCCACCTTCAACTTAATTCAACTTTTCACAATTCCCCCTTGTAAAAAGTTTCTCTCCAGCTTTCTTGCAAGCCCCCTTCAGGTACTGGATAACAGCAATGAGGTCTCACTGGAGCCTCCTCTTCTCTAGGTTGAACAACCTCAGCTCTCTCATCCCGTCATCACAGAAGAGGTGTTTAATCTTTGTGATCAGTTTAGTGGCCATTCTCTGAATTTGCTCCAACATGACCACATATTTCTTGTATTGTAGACTCCAGATCTGGACAAAGTACTCCAGATGGGGTCTCATGAGAGCAGTAAATGGGGAGAATCACATCCCTTGATCTGTTGGTTAGGCTTCTTGATGAAGCCCAGGATGTGGCTGGCACTCTGTTTTGCTGGCAGGTGTTCTGTCATGTTAAGCTTTTTGACCACAAACATGCCCAAGTATTTTTCTCCTGGGCTAGATACCTACTCTGCCCTGTCTGTGCTTGTGCTGGGAATTGCCCTGACCCAGGTGTAGGACGTTGTCTCTTCCGCCTTGCTGAACTCCCTGAGTTTTGCATGGTCCCACCTCTCAAGCCAGTCCAGGTCCCTGGGGATGCCATCCCTTCCCTCCTGTGTCAACTGCCCCACCCAGCTCAGTGTCATCAGCAAACTTGCTGAGGGTGCCCTTGATCCCACTGTCCACATCACTGACAAATGACAACAGTCCTTCTCTCCACACTATTAGATGCAACCCTTCCACAATTTCTTTTTCTTCTGAGCAGACCATCTCTCAAATCCATGTCTCATCAGTTCACAGACAAAAAAATTTTCTTCTGAAATGTTTTGTCTCCAACAGTGAGCACAGAATTGTAGCCAGAGGGATTAGCAGAAGAATGGAGAAATTTTATAATGTTTCTTTAAAAGTGCACTTCCACAGTCCAGCACTAAGAAACTCAAGTACTTCTTGGGCCAAAACCGTGTGTCCAGTATTAAGCATGCTCAGTGGACAAGCTCATATGACTGTATGAATCTTATTGACATGCTTTATAACAAAAATAGATGACAAGTTTGAGGAAAATCTAATACAAGTAAATCTTAAAACCAAGCCTAATGCCCATCACATGGGTGCTGAGGACTAGTCTGCTCTTATGTCCGGTCCTGTGTGTCACAGACAGTTTTCAGTAATGGCTGTGTTTTCAAGGTTCTACCTAAGGGTTTTCATTTGATTTTCTTCACAAATGAATTTTCCTCCTTAGTTGGCATACATAGGACATGTTGTTAGAAACCACATGCTGTACTGCACTTCATCTGCAATGAGGAAAAACTGTGTCAGGCCTCTGACAAAATTCCAAGGAAAATGTTAGGGGAAAAACAGAGGGGAATAAACAAAAGATTTCTGCAGGTGACTTAAACTCTGTCGCTCTCACTTTCTGACTGTTGATAGAATTGGCTTCACATTCTACATCTGTGCATGTAAGCAGGTTTAAGTTTGTTATGACTTTGATGTGGAGAATGGTTAAGAAGCTAGACCATTCAGGGGAGCAAAGGGCCAACCAGAGCTTCTGTATAAATGATTCCCTCAGTCTTGAGGCCCAGGCATTTATCTGCAACTTGATGGTGACTTTCAGTGTGAACACAGGCTGAACCTTGCTGCAGGATTTTGTGTTAAAGCACTTTAACTATTCTGACACTGTACCTTCCCACTGCATCTCACAATTACCATAGAAATGTAACAATTATGGCTATCAGCAAGACTTTTCTCTCATAGTATATAGTTCACTTAATAACATTTAAGAAGCTATCAGTTAAATAAATAAATGGATTAAATCTTATCTGTCTCTGTCAGGCAAAGGATACAGTACTCATTTAACATGATAAACAGAGCCATATCTCTTCTTCCAAAGCTGGAATTTTATAGCTTAAGTTATATTTAAGTGAGCACAAACTGTGTGCTAAATCAGTAGCACTCAGTAAGTTGAATTGGCTGACCATAAGGAAGAGACTGATCTTTTTTTGACAAGATTGCTGATATCTCTGTCCTATTTCATCACTGAAGCAAGATTCAGTCACAGACCAGTGTAGGTCATGTATTGGCTACCAATTAATAATAGCAATGAAGATAGCAGTAGTAGTAGTAGTAGTAGTAGTAGTAGTAGTAGTCATAGTAATAAGAACAATAGCAACAACAATAATAATACTAATGACATGATATCTTTTCCTCAAATGAACCATGGAAAAGAAAGGAAGGTGGCATATATGTTCATTTGCAACATATCTTGGACATAGTTGTTAAAGTTATCAAGTTATCCTCAATGCATACTTTTGAGCCTAATTAGTACATTTACTAGTGCAGTTTCAGGGGAGACAAGCGTAAGAAATCACAGGCTCTCTGTGCAATGTTCTACATGGAACCAGAAATGAGTGTTCAGTTTGTGATTTTGTTGACCATGTATTGCAGATGTCAGTACTATAATTTCCCTCAGTGTCCTATTTATGTATCTTCTTGTTACATGTAATAAAGGAAGAAAACATAGGAAATGACCATAACTGGACAAGAAATACACTGCACAGGGCAGTACAAGAGTGATGCACATTTTTGAAAACATGTGCAAGTGAAGCTTAGAGTATTTCTAATGCAGGAAAGTATAAAACTTATCTGGGCATCATGTAAACAGTGGAGAAAAAGTATCAGTTTTCCATTCCACTCACTGAATCACCCAGAAATGTGCACTCACAGCCCACAAAGCCAATGGGATCCTGGGCTGCATCTAGGGCAGTGTGGCCAGCAGGTTGAGAGAGTGGATTCTGCTCCTTTGCTCTGCTCTGTTGAAACCTCACCTGGAGCACTATGTCCAGCAATAGGGTTTGCAACATCAAAAGGACATGGAATTGATGGAGCCAGTCCAGAGGAAGCCACAAAGCTGGTAAGAGCAGCTCCTCCCCTACAGAGACAGGCTGAGAAAGTTGGGTCTGTTCAGCCTGGAGAAGAGAGGGTTGAGTGGAGACCTCATGGCAACCTGCCAGTATCTGAAGGGGAACTACAGGGAAGCTGGAGAGGAACTCTTTGACATGAACTACAGTGATAGGGCAAGGAACATTGGGTACAAACTGAAAGACAGTACAATTTGGTTAGATGTATGGAAGAAATTCTTTACTATGAGTGTGGTGGAACAAATTGCCCAGGGAGGTTGTGTTTTGCCCCAACAGTGGAAGAATTCAATGCCAGACTGGGTAAAGCCTTGAGTAGCCTGGTCTAGTGGGAGTGTCCCTGCCCATGGCAGGGGTGGTTGGGGTTAGACGATATTTACAGTCTAATCCAACCCTTAACATTCTATGATCCTATTCTGCATTAAAAAATATAGCATACAGTGACATCACTAAAGGTCCTGGTGAGGAATTTCTTTTCATTTGGAAAATGAATTTCTTTTCATTTGGTGGAAACTCTTTTCATTTGTACTGTAGTAACTCAGAAATCAGTTCTCCCTCATCAGTTGTTTGAGGTTTAGTCATGGTTTATTTATTTTGCCTTTCATAGGAGCATATTTTTATAAAATCTTGCAGTAGACAAAGGACATATAACTTTTTTTTTTCTGGGATTAACAAGAGAAAATATGTAAATCAAGTATGAGACTCAATGTTAGAAACTGTTCTGCACTGTTAGAGATGCTTCGGTAGAAAATTCTAAGCTTATTCCAAGAAACTTCCATATAGTTAAGTATGAGATTCAAAAAGTTTGGGAGGTAAGGGTAACTATGAACCATAATTTATAGATTGAAAGCAAATTAATTTTTCATATTCTATTTTTTTGCTAACAGTGCCATGGCAAACAACTTTGCTTCTATTACTTGAAGTTGTACTGAAATTGTTTCACGCAAGGATCTTTTTCTGAAAAATATCATCAGTATTGACACATTGACTAGCTGGAGCATAAAGTGTTTGTTACATGTTACACTTTTCTTTCTCCCATTTAATAGGAAATTAGGAAGATTAATTTGGTCCCACTATCTACCTTAAGGGAGTAAGTAATGACACTTGATGCTTTAAAAGAGGGGTTGTTTTCATGCATTAGTTTCAAGATCACTCCTTGAAGCAGTTACTGTTTGTTTGAATAGAGACAACCAGTTTCAGGACAGGCATCAGCTCCTACTTCTAAAGCTTGCCAGCCTTTGGTGAACTTCGTAACTTGAAATTTCTTGAATAAAGTCTTATACAAAAGGTAACTATTTTTCCATATCTAAAGTTTACTTAAAAAATATTAGTACATTCTCTTCTTCCTAAACCCCTTCAATTTTTCATCAAATATGCTTCCTCTAAATTCATTGCTTTATTCAACTGTATAAAACTAGGTGAATACAAATACACGAAGAATCTGAAGCATTTGGTTGTTATTAGTGTGGAGATAGTGGCCTCACACATACAAAATATTAAAAATACTTAGAAATGTTCAAGTGATTTTTGTTTGGGGGATATACACGAAATCACAGCCGGTAATACAACAGATCTTTTTCTCTTTTATTTTTATTGTGCAGTACAATTTCAGGTTAATAAAACAAACAAAGACAATACTTTTATTCTCTAATCCCCACATTTTATTATTTTTATTTAAATATAACATACTATACATTGTTGCTCAGTGATTTTGGTATCCCTTTTGTTTTCTAAACCCCTCCCCCTGTTTTCCTTTTACTCAGGAGACTGTTATGCTCAGGGTGACAGAAAACAGAGCTTATGGTTGAGGATCTGGGATACTCTAATATCTGCAGTTTGCTCCCACTATAGTGGGTGTTACAGTATACCAAACACACAGGAATCATTGATTCCTTCAAGGGTTTTTTATTTTGGTTAATTTTCAGAAACCACTCTTCATGTCACAAATGGCTCCTGGCTCACTTTGGGAAAGTGATATTTCCTGATCTTGTCGTTTGAGCAGCATGGTGTTTTGAGTACTATGATAATATTTATGCATAATCCTCCCCTGACCAAGTCATCTAGGTAATTCTGTAAGAAGAGAATTTCATTTGTACCCTAAATGTTCTTTAAGTCGTCATTCAATACTGCATTCATCCAAACTCATACTGAAGGTTCAGTACGGGTGGTCCATTATGTCTTGTCAGTTTTAATTACTGATTACAAATTTGAACAACAGAAACTCGCTTTTATCGTGGTAGTTAAGTTTCGCTGTGAGCTGCAATTACATTTAAAATCTGAAATTCTTATTTCTCTTTCTAGAAAAATGTCATTTGTGAAGAAGAAAAACTGGAGATAAAGTACCATGAAATACAACATCAGCTATCAACTAAAAATATATTGTCTTTCAATGAATTCCTAGTTTTAAAACAGCTGACATTATTTAAGGACAGGAAATATAATCTGACCATTTTGTATTTTATGGGAAAGCTTTTTTTTTTTTGCTTTTTTTTTTTTTTAAAACAGCTAGTATTTAAATAACAGAGTAAGATTGAAGTGCTGGTTAAACATTGACTTAAATAAGTTATAGAAGATTCCAACAACACCAGCCTTTATAGAGGTCAAACATTCTCAAAAAGACACATTAAGCAAGGCTCTCCTTTGTACCAAAATACAGTCTCCAAACAATAAAAATAAAACCAACTTTTTCACAACGAGAAATATTGAAGATAAACTGCAGCATCAATATAATCTTATAGTTATCAGTTAAAGTATTTAAAACAAAATAATATTATACTACTTTTGTTTCTTACTAAAGACACTGCAAAGGCTTATTTATTTATTTAGTGGAATACAATGTGAAGACAGTGGTACAAATTGTTTGATGTACTGTTTTCTATTTACCTGCTCTAACAAAATGAATGTCAATATGGTTACACTGGTGAGCTATCCAGAGCTCTCTAAAATTACTGAGTAAAGCAAAATATAAAACAAACCTTATGTACCTTTAATTGAACAGACTTCATATTATGCTCAACTTTATTATACTGCAGTTGCTCAAGTTAAGCCACGGGATGAATAACACTTCATAAAAATGTGCTGGATATTATGTATTTTGAGCCTTCAGTTACTGTGATGGTTATGAAAGGCATGCTAAAGCTGGAAACCAGCACAGCTTTTTGGTTGGCTCTCATATATAATATACACGTGAGTAATAATCTCTGAAAAACACATGAGCATGATTTTGGACCTCCTGTCTTGCAGCCCTTAGTTAGATATCACTCCCACTATATGCCTGTGATTCTTCAAGTTGATACCAAAGGCAAATGAGTTGAATGAGAGTATCAATTGAATAAGGTGTGCAGGAGTGTATATCCTCCTTGCTTTTCTTTCAGTGGCCAAACGTTACACTTAGGAATTACACACTACTGTTTTATTTTTACACTTGCAGTGTCAGTGATTTTAACAGGGCTGACCACATCAGGAGCCAGCCCAGTTTGTGCTGCAGAATATCACACTGATAGCAGTGTGTTAGATCCCAGCTCCAAACTGAAATCAAAGTCAGATGAATATAAACACAGATGCATTGACACCCAAGTACAGATGTGGCCCCTTCTCTCAATTTCAAAATAGCAGAAAGACCCTTTGAAAAAAGTATTTCTTGAAGGTTTTTCTTGAGTGCTGATAAGTACAAAAAATTCTCCAATATAAAGACACCCAATACCATAAATCCAAGCACTGCTTGTTTGGCCTTATGCTTAAGTGCAAGACAGTTTAGGAAAAAAATGGAGTATACACTCTAAATTCTGCCTTTAAAGCCTTGTCTAATACCTATTCTCTGAGTACTTTTGAGGTTCTGACATTTTACTCTATCAAACTCTCTGTGAAGTACTAAGAAAAAGGGAAAATAAGAAAGTAGCAAATGAAGAAACATTTCAAATAAAAAAGATATTTAACATCCTATTAAATAAATAACTTAGAGAGAAATAAAAAGAAATGAATTTAGGACATACAAGCAAACCATACTATTCATTTTGTTAGAACAGTTATACACTACTTTGCTTATCCTATCCATTCGTCCACAAGGCTTCTCCAGAAATGTCATTATTTGTGCATATGACCCAAGTGCTTCCAGTAAATGCTTGTGTGTCTAACTGTTCATTGAATCATTAGGCTTGAATGAGCAATTAAGGACTTTGATATGAGTTAGTATTCCATAAATAGCATTCCCCATGAAGATCACGCAACAGATTGTCTTATGTCCATCAAGGTCTGTTGCAATGATTAAAAAAAAAAAAAAAAAAAAGTTCACACTGGCAATAAATTCCATCCCCTTTGATCCAGCTTCATTTCGATTATAAGATATGACAACGAACTAAATAAAGGTATTTCATGTGCCAGCAATAAGTACAAAACCTTCAAAGGCTTCCCCTGCTCTCATTTCAAACATGCAGATGCCTGTGCTACTTCTCCACATCTACCTTTTAAGAGAATTACCAAATATTCTTGACATAACAGCCTTTGGTTCAACCACATCAAAAAATTAGTTTGTTCATCTATGACATGACTACCATAGGAAGAAAGTGAGCTGAAGTGTTTTTCCTTCTTGTTTTCTGTCCTCTCTTTGTGGTTCCCCTCCCATTCAGGGCCACAAACATTTGCCTTCCATTGTGCTTCCAATTTAAGGACGCGTATGTGTTATATCCATTTTCTTCTATTCTTTCCTTCAATTTGCAATCGCTATTAAACTCCTTCTGTTAAAAGAAGAAAAAACCCACAAATTCAGAACAAACATAATATTTCAGCATACTGAAGGAAAATGCTTTAAAAAAATATTTTCAAAGACTGTAGTCTTTTGTATGTGAGACTCTTTTAGGATTCTGCACTGTATTTACACAAAAGTATCACTGTGTCCACAGCATATAAAGCAGCATCAGTTAGACTACAAAAAGTGAAATTAACAAAAGATATAATTATCCAATACATAGATATAGCAGTTGAATGATATAATTCATTCAGAATTGAAATTAAACTTCCCTGTGTTGAAATATGGCAAGAATATTAAATCAAATTCTCAGTCATAAACTCAAAAGTATGAGGAAGCATTAATGGAATCATTAATTACATTTAAGTTCTAACAAATATAACTCTTAAATATCTTGAATGAGATTATTGATACCATACATTAAACAAATACTATTTCTTATAGGTCTGTTTCTTACTTAAAGTAAGAATCTTTAGACCACACTGGCAATGAAAAAGGGCTTTTTTGGGATAGGTGCAAATCACTGTTATGCTACTATCACAATTGATATGATACCTATTCACTTGGATGACCTGGAAAGAGGCTTAGCCTAAAAAAGAATCATGTATGATCCCATACCTTATTGACTAAACAAAGCTGGAAGTAATTTTATGTATGGGACCAGGGATTAAGGTTTTCTGTTTTTAAAGGAGAACAAGTCATCTGGCTGTTAGAAGGAATCAAAAATACAAGCCTGTGTAAGCATATAAGGGGACACTACTTTTTTCTTATGCTGTTAAATATAATTTTACATTGATACACTTTTCTGTACTGAAGCCAAGAATAAATCTTTTCATAAACAAGTAATTCCTACATATAACCCCATGCAATTTGAACAAACTACTTATATTATATTTGGAAGACTTTTAAAAGCAGGGTGTTGGAAATATAATTAATTTAAAATGAAAAATCATGATTTTGTTTTTTTTGCATTTCAGAAAATAAGATGTAATTTCACAGCTCAGGGAGAAACAGGTCAGAATATCAGAGTTTCATATAATAACTGCACGCACTATTTTCAATAGGATCATGACCAGGACAAGAAATAAGTCTGAATAGTAAATCAAGGTTCATGTTAATAAAATCAAGTTAAAATATATTTTACATACCTATTAATTTAAATTAGAATTTCTAAACTAGTTAATGTTAAGCACTTTGATACAGTGAGAATTCTGTATGTACAGTTCATGTATCCCTTAGTGGCTTCTATGACCATGGAAGACCTGCTTGATGGAATTGCATACATTCAAATTCTATTTGGCTCCCAAAGTACTCTTTAACTCTAGGACTGGTAGTTATTTGAACAATGATCAGTGGGGAAGACACTATCAAGACAAGACTTTACAAGACCACTATAGACATTGCCTACACTCACAAAGATACCACATAGATAATTTAGCAGTTATTTTGTATAATATGTCACCTCTGGTGTCAAGGTATTAAAAAGGCAGATGCTCATCAATCACAGTTCTAAACCACAGTAACTTCTATCTGCCAATTTGTCAAAAAAGCTTAAAGAAGCTCATTTTGTTAAAGAAACCTAATAGTGAGTCTTCTTTCCCCCTCATTTTACCGAAATCAGTCAAATGGAAAACTATTTGATTAACACAGAAGGAGCTTTGCTTGTTTTCCTAGATGCAGAATTGTACTGAAATCCAACTTTTACTTCTATTTGTAGATAACAGAGAAAAGATGATGTTGTGATGTGCTTAAAAAGTCTTACTGGCAGGGGTCTGAATGCTACACAAGACTGCTTTGCTCATTTCAAATAAATTTCAGCATAAGCCTGCACCAATGTCTATTGTGCATGTGCTCAAGGGTGTTTTTACAATTTTTATTGGTTCTGGTATTCATATCCATCTGCAAGCTGCCACGCTGTAGTAATATGAAGCTAACTGCAAATCCTGGGATTATGGCAAAAATAATGACAGAAGCATTCTTGAAATCGCTAAAGTATTATGGAATAGGTTTTGATAAATCATTATACTGTGATTTTATGATGTGAATATTGAAAAATTATCTCAGCTGGAATTTAAAAAAAAGGCTTCCCACATTCGTATCTTCCTGTCAACGCTATTTCTAATACACTATGAATTACTGAATCTTATGGCAGCAATTTCCATCTATGGTACATGAAAGCTGTCTCAATGTCTTTTGTACATATATAGTGTTGGAATAGACTCTAAATAGACTCTCACCACATCAGGGAAGGCTAACAACTGTGGTAAGAAAGCCTGTCTTGGGCTTTGGGATGGGCCATCACATATTACTGAAGCGTGCAACTTGAAGTCTGAATTGAAGGTGATGACTGATGCTAAAACCTTCACCTATGCTTCACTGAAGCAAACCCATGATCAATGACTGTACTGAATAACTCAGTACACAGTTTTCTGTCTCAATAAGCACTGATCATCCTGTATTTCTGACCAGTATAAATCTAAAAATTAAATCTACATTTACAGGAATACAAGAAAAATTTATTTGTTCTGGACTTTCCTTAATGTGATTCTTTGACACTCTCACAGCATTTAGAAAGTCAGAAGTCTGTTGTTGAACCATAAGTGACTAACCACAGTGGAGGTGAGGGAGGACAGATTATATAGCTTGTATGAACAAAATACACTCTGTTTCCTTAAAACAGAGGGACAAATGACTAGAGGCCCTTTGAGTCTCACTTGAGATTGTCATTACTTCACTGTTCTCAGCAGAAATAGGAGGCTTAGCTGCATTGCTCAATGATAAACTCAGTCCCTATATGTGACCCCATTTTTATAAACCATATGGATGATCTGAACATTAAGCAACCTGCAATTTTGCTCATAACCTTTCCAGGAACTGGAACAACATTGCAAAACTGCAAACCAAACCAGATGCAATACCAGAACAATCTGGTGCTTGTGTCATCATGGGGATGTATGGTTATACATGGATGTTATGGTATATTTGAGTTTAGTTAGATTTACAAATCATATTGCCTTCTATTAAAAATGTTTGGATAGTGTCTGAGTTTTCTTGGGTTGGTCTGTTTTTGTTTGGTTCATTATTTTCTTGTTTGGATTTTTTTTCCCCTGAAAGTCTCAGTACCCCCAAATTTACACAAATAAATTAATACAAATTAAGTATATGTGGACAACTTTCAAGTGTTACCTGAATTCTGCTCAGACAAATCTTATCTGCTGATATTTAAGTTCATGTCTCTCTGTAGTGTCCATAATCTTTTTCATTAATAAATGTAGTCAATTTAAAGTCTGCTACCATAGGAATCTTCTTCAAAGTTTTAATTTAATGATTTGGTGTGTTTACTCCATCAGCTCAAGTTTCCATGATTTCAGGCACACTTTATCCCTCTCTCCCCCAGCCTCAAATTGCTGCTAAGTGTGATTGCACTGTTGAAAAACTAGGGAAAGCAAGCCTTAAAGACTACATTTTGTGAGACCCGATCTACTGAGCACTCCTTAGTAAGCAGTGAGACTGAGGCAGTAAGCATGATAAATCCCAGCAGCTATGTTGGTATGACATGAGCTTAGGAAACAACAAGAAGCTTCTGGAGAGGGGTGATCCTGGTTTATCAGAGGATGAAATTCTGATGAATAGCTCATTTCAGTTCTAATTAGTAGCAATACAGAGACAAGCAGTGTTTTCAATAGGCGAGACAGGGAACTGTGCTGACTCCTGAAATCCATTTGGAATGTAAAAAAGGTACTTACAGAGCCGTAGACTTTTCCTTTTTTGTTCATGGCTAAATAGTAGTTGCTCTTAATAGACTTAACCGCCACAACTCCAATTTCTACAGATGTTATCTCCAATATGCCTAAAAAATAAAAATTGAGCTGTTTAAACACTTTTACAGGATTTTATCACTGTAGAAAAGACAATAAACCTGAAAAATACTAAACTTGTAATATTTATGACCAACTGACAAAAAAAATTTAACAGAAGTATTCTTTAAACCACTGCAAGAATCTAAACAAACGTTTTGTCAATTAACATATATCCTAACCCTGCATTTTAAACCCCATAGATACTGAAACAACACCATTCTTCTTAGCATAGATTTTACGAATATTTATCGGAAAAGACATTGAAACCACAGCATCAAATTAAATATATAGCATATGTCAATAGAATATTGGATTTTCCCCAATCTTTAAAATCCTTGGTAAATAATTTATTCCTTGTAGAACATTTAGATAAACTAAATCTCTTGGTTGCACTGAGCTGATAAATTCACTCTTGGCAAGTGTGTTGACAATGTGGGAAAGACCAACACTAATGGCCACACTATCTTTGTCTTCCAGATATCAGAAACATTTTGCTCTGTTTGTGATAAATACGATTTCTGACCCTCCCTTACAGACTCTTTCTGGGACACTGGATGGCTCAAGGGACCTGTAATGGGAGATAACACCTTTTCATCCCTGTTTTCTGCCCAGAAGCATACTGATATGGGAGTAGGAGATTGCATGGCTGGCTCCAACATTTCTCTTCCTGACATTTATGTAGCAATAGGTGGATCAATAGCCTGACTAAATGTGGTTCACTAAGGGTGCACCAACAGAGAAATTACAGGAGGGGCAAAACTGTCCTCCTTGATTAGGTTGTGGTAGTTTACATAAAACAGGGCCACGCCATTGATAGAGGCAGATCAGGGAGTCCATATTTGCAGGGCTCTAATCTGTATTATTCTTAAAATGTTGCTCATTTTCACACCAAAGAAAAGCCAAAGTTGATTTCTTGATCTTCTGAGAAAGCATTGTTACAGAGGACTGAGCAGCTCTCCCGTGGGACATGTGCTAAAGTAATTGTGCTCAAAATCAGAGTAAAGTGAACTAACTTGTGGATGGCAAACTATTAGAGGGCAAGAATGTGATGCAACCACTGCTACTACACCATGAATGACACTTTTTTTTTTGTATTTTCTATGCCAAAAAGTGATGAGAAGAATTTAGCTAATTCTTTCTACAGAATTGTATTCTGAACTGTGTCTGGATCCATTTCATACACCAGTAACAAGACAAAAAAACAAACCAAAACACAAACAAATAAGCAAGAGAAATACTGGCATAACATGTGACATTATAAATTTATATGTTGAAAGGGATTAAACGGATTTAGATTTAGCCATAAACAATTGTAACAATAACATCATATTAGGCTATTTCAATTAACTGTTTCACTAAGAGCTGAAAGACAACAGTGCCTAAATAAGAAACTTGTACAGAATTGACCCATTTTAAGTGTCTTGCACTAGAATGATGGACATCCCTGCTTTTCAGTAAAATACTTAAATAAAAGCAATACACGTATTCCTATAATTAATGAAAATATAGTCTGGTTTTTCTGGTAAAGTTTGTTTGCAATTTCACACTCTATTATATTTCTAGTGGAGCAGCTGTATGGAGGTCAATAAAGAGAAATGTTACTACATTTACATTATACCCACAACAACTAGATTGATTATAGCTGATGAAGCTATTTGGTTTTAGCTAAATATAGCAGAATTGTTCCAAATTATTACTAGGTTGACAATATGATCACTAATGATCCTGGATATGTTCTCACTGTGTACATTCTGTGTACTTGAAAATTGAAAAATATGTAATTTTTGTTGACAATTTTGCATATTCTATCCTCTACAGAATTTCTTTTGGGAAAAATGGAAATTTTAATGGATGATTTTCTTTCAAATGAATTTAATCTTTATCTGTTAAGTCTTGGTAATAGGGACCTAATTTGATACTTTGCTACTCTTTGTAGTCCCCCAAGAGCTATCTGCTAATTGCAAGCACAGTTACAATCTAGATTTTGTCTAGATTGCAAATTATTTGCTGCTATTTACATATTTTCCCAGAAGAAGAATCCCAAATTTGATGGAAATAATTTGAAGGTAAGAGGAATCTTTCATTGTTTTAAGTGATGTAGACAAAGTTCAAAGATCAGCAGGACAGCATCTACTCATCTGACATGAATCTGCAAGAAAGCCTAAGAACTTTCTAGAACTTTGAAATAATTAATTTGAATAAAAATAAGTAAAATGCATTTGATGTAAGGGTGAAAATATGCATTTGATTATTCTTGAAGAATTATTAAATTCAGCAGGAATATATTGAAAAAGGAAATTGAGACATACAGTATGAAGCTTAAAACTACAGTGTTTTCATTTTTTTTCAGCTTCTTAGTCTATTCCCAAGAATGTTAACTTTTTGTTGAAGCTCTTTTTTCTTTTCTTTATGACTGAAACAAAAAAGGCATTTCAACATACTTCCTTGCATGCTTCTTGTATCTGATTTTATGCCATTGCTTGGGCTTATGTATTTTGATGCCTTAAGGCATAGCTCCAAGAAGATGTGTAAGGTAAATAATTTCCATGGATTTGTAATTATTCTTGATTATAAGCAGTGCAAAGATTAATTTTATTGGGGTAAAAGTCTTAGGAGCTATTTATTCTGGTTTCATGCTACTTAGGAACCTGGAAATGAAAATAAATTAATTAAAAAAAAATCAAAATGCTCTGGCCTCTATTATGGTTTTAAACTAGATAGCACACTATTATTTTACAGTTATAGCTCTGTAAAACCCAACAATTACAACTAATCCCCATTAACCACATCCACTGAAAAAGCATAGCTTTCAATACCCAAACCATTTCCAATTCATTATAATTAGAAAGATTTCAAATATCAACTTGAGATGTGCCCTGTAGCTATGCATGTGCTCTCTTTACAGGTCCCAAAGGCTTTAACTATATTCCCAATAGAACACAAATGTATTTACCTTAAATAAACTGTATTTTTATAGTTTATAAAAGTGATCATTATATGTATTGCAACAGAAACCTGTTTGTCTTCTTACACTTTACACAGAGGGTCTCTAAAAACTACAAGTGAAAATTGGGCTTCCTTGGTTAGCTATGTTAATTAAAAATGTCCTATGTTCTATAAAAATGCTAATTATATGAAGCAAAAAAATTACAAAATATCCTAGAAACTGGATGAAATTATGTCAAGCAATTCTCAGGAAAGAAAATTTGACAGAATATCAGATCTATTGTCAAGGCAGAAGCATAGTGGATGCAGACAGTCTGCAACAAGAAACCCTTGATTCTGGGACCAAGTTCAGTTTCTTTGCAGTGTGAGTCAGTGGTCATTTTTCTGTATTTGCGTCATTTGTGCAAGGAGTTCTTACAAATACATTTAAAACATCTCCAATACTAGTAGCAGTCCTCTACATGCAGGAGAACAGAACCACCATGCATCTTCCTACACCTTTCAGAGATCGTCTCGAATATGTAGCAATCTACAAACAATCCTGCCCTCTGAGTTTTCTTCCGTTTTCAAAAATATTGTAGATGAAGAGTGAGTTCAGCTGGAGAGAATGTGATGGTGACTGAGAGCTTGTGAAATCTTTTGGTTTCCCAAATGGTGACAAGAAGGGCCCATGAAGGAAGCTGCAGCTCTTGGTTGCTAACTGGAGAAGACGGGGCTTTGTGCTACTGCAGCTGAGACTAAACTGACTTTTCACAGCTTTAGTGCCCTACAGGGAATTTCTGTGAAGCTGGCTTGAGCCAAAACAAGCTGGTGTTCAGGTGTAATGTTGAAGACATGGTATTTAAAAAAGCTGTTCTTAGTAGCTGTCTTGAAAAAATGTGGTTTGCAGCAAATAGATTTGTTGGATGTAGTTGTGGAATAGTGAAGTGCAAAGGTATATGAGGCCACTGCCTCTGTTTCCACTCTGTTTCATCAATTACACCTGTACAAAGCCAGCTGAAAATATCCCCAAATGACAAGTTATACTGGTATTTCTATATTTACCTGTATTTAGCGATAACAAAAAAGGAAGATGATGGATTAATAGATAAAAGAAAACATAGGGAACTGAAGATGGGAACCAAGTCTTGCCTTTGAAAACTTTTTCAATTAACCAAAGTAGTTCCACTGAAAGGCAATCTTACAGACTTTGTGCTTGACTTTGAAAGAGAGCTTAAGATACAAATCACACAACCCACAGTGCTGCTGCTATGGGCAGAAATCTCAAATAATAACCAGCCTGAACCATAACGTAAGCTTTGACTTAAAAATAAGTTTATTTATAGTTAAACCAGTTCTTTGTTTTATATTAACACTTGATATTTTTGAGACTGCCATTGTCCCTACTCTAAATCAGAAGTTAATAGACTGAAAGATCACAAAACAATCTGCTAATGTGTCATATTTAGATCAACTATAGCCAAAATATTATTGCCCCATTAACTTTTCTGTCCAGTGCCCATACCTAATACATTTGGACAAGCCTGAGATATGTATCCAAACTTCTGGAAAGTTATTGTAAAAAAACCTCTACCTTCCTATATCAGCATAGTACCAGTATAAGAAGTGACATCTCCTCAGTGCATAAAAATCAGATAAAAGACTAATTATTAAAGCCTATTCTCAGATCCACACAGTCTGCTCCAACTTCCTTTTCCTCTTCTACTGCTTTTATGGCTTTAATTTTGGAGCAGAGCACAGATGTCTCCATTGATTGTTCTCTGTAGACCAAACAAATTGAAGGGTGGCACCTGGGATGAGAGAACCTCCTAGTGATCAATAGTGAGAGCTGTTGATTAGCAAAGGAGGAGTTTAGGTTTAGCTACAAAATTGGCAGGAATCAATTTAGCTAGTATACCTCCTGACATGTAACAGAAACAATTAATTCAGGATCATAGTTAGCCTACATTTTCCCTCTGGTCAGTGAAGACAGGCAACTTCAAAGGACTGTTCTAAATACCACTACTCCCCCTACTAAGTTTCCAAAGCTAGATGGGTTAAACTAAAGCAAAAGAAATGCTGGAAGTGACTCTGAGGACACATCTATTCTGTCAGTAATGATGAGTTCAGATGTCCTCTGAAGGACACCATCTCTGTCACTTTCATCACTAACACACATGCATGTAATCAGATTTAGCCAAAGTGCTAGGGAATATAAACATATTTTCTTCCCTCAGGTGGATTTAATTAATGCTATTGAGGTGGGGTAGCTACACATAGAGCCAGTTGTACCTGGTTCTGTTAATCAGAACTCAGATTTCTTGAGCTCTATGTTTTGAGCCAAGATGGGAAGATATATAAACAGCTGCATGACTATTGATGGAAAATTTTGATGTCTGAGCATCTCAGCCTACTTGACCCCACCACTGCAAGATTTTGTAACTTTTAGATTAGACACAGACAGTGTAAGAATACATTATCAGATCTGGTTTTGGGACAGAGAAGCTGTAAGTGACGACTCATGCTAACCAAAGAAGAGTATTGATTCATATGCCAAGAGTAAAAATGGAAAACAAAACACCACCACCACCACAGTATAGTACATATGATTAGATGCAGGGTTGTAGTTATCTGATTAGATCTCTTGACAAAGATGGCTTGAGGAGTTTCAGCCCTCCCTTCCTCCAGCTTCTTTTTCCTGCCTCTGTGCTGAAGTTCACCAACCCTTCAAATGTAACTGTTTGTGGAGCAGCACTATAAACAAAATCATTGGAATGATCTGGCTTGGAAAAAACTCTCAATAGAAAACAAATCAACCTAAAACCCTAAGGACTAAACAATCCAAGTTTTTGCAGTCACTTTTAGTCATATATATTTTCTAGACCTTCCAGTGCTCTCTTTTTGGTCTCTTTCCAGTTGGCTAATTTTTTTGAACCGAGGTGCCCAAGACTGGACCAATGTTCTAACTAAGGCCTGATGGGTACTGACTTGAGCAGAATGACTACTTCATGTGTTTATAAGGAAACTTGGATCCTAATCCAAATCCTAATCGAAACTTGGCAGTCTGTGTATGTTTCCATTTTGTAGACAGGACCAGGCACTCAGGATTTCTGCCAAATCTTAAATTTCCATGTCTCCACAGAAACATGCAGGAGAATGGAAAGCTTAAAAGTGAGTAGTACAGCTCAGTACATTTTCTGAGAGCTGTGTGGATCTGCCTATTTCAACCTGAGAGAAATCCCAAGTTATCTTTCAAATTCATGATTACTGTATTCACCTCCTGCTTTTTACCACTTGTGTAAGATTCAAAGTGAGTAACTTTAACTGGAAGAAACTGGATAGAGGTAAGGCTATTCCATTTAATGTCCATCCTAACAGACTAGGCAGGGATAACAGACAGTTGCACTGCAGAAGAAACAGTCCAAATGCATGGTGAGTGACAGAAGTGTCTGTACATCACCTGTAATCTGTCCTTTCCCTCCTGGGGAATGGAGGAGCTTCTAGCTGCATGGAATGTATACAAAAAGAACTAATGGGTAGAAATTAGCCAGCAGATACCATACCTATATTTGCAAATGGGGTGCAAACAATCATTTAACGGAGCCAAGCAGTATTTAGACACAGACAAGTATGAGCAGATGGAAGTGAGCCAGGGTGCTAAAGCAGTCAGAGTATGTACAAATAGATGAAAAAAACCCTTATGAGACATTGTAGAGATGTCTTGGGACAGGAAACCCAGTGTGCTGCAATTTGTCTACCAACAATCTTTATCCAAATCACAAGTTTGTTGTCTGCTGCTGAGACTGTCTGACACATACTGTGGCTGTTATTCTAGCTAAGGCTGCTAGGACAACAGCTAAGTGAGACAACAGTTCTCTTTCATCGGTTTTGTTTCATTTCGGACCTCATTTGCTCTTATGATGGAACTTGACTCCTCTTTGTGCAAGAAAACAGGACTGAAAAAATATTGTCTATTATTTTGTCTCAAAAACTTATCTTATTGTGGAAGGTAGGAGACAGAAGCATAACTAACTGCATATCTGTCACAAAGCTTGGCAGTGCGCATTGCACTGCCTGTGGCAGGTAGGATCTTCTCCTGAACCCCTATGAGCATAATGACTTTGTAATGAGGTAAAACAGAAAAAAAAAAATAATCACAAACTACAGCAGGCTCCTCTTTAAAATACCAGAACTGAAAACAGTTTCTAGCAGTATTCTACTACTGCTATGTTTCTCTGTGAAAAAAAGGATGTTTTAGTGTATTCCCTGAAATCAGAAAGTTGCCAAACACACTAATCCACAACATCAATTAGTTGTTGGTTCTAATGGTTTATGTCTGTCTTTGCCTCACACAGGAAGAAGGAATCCATGGTATTTTAAAATATGGGATCCACATGTTTATAGTGAAAGATTACCCCTGGACAGCTATAATGATCATTCTTTTTCACATAATTATATTTGGTGGTAGTTACTCATCAACACTTTCTGCAGTTTTCTTCTGTAATGCCACAAATATTCCTAATGTTACATGATCATAACAATCACTTTTGCAAGAAAGCTTTATAAGAGCTCAGGGAGCAGAATGAACATCTGAGAAGTGTAGATTATGGTAACTGTATGGTATGGGTAATCAGTATAAAGAAAATCAATGCAAACAGTATTTCAGTGTATCTAAAAATTCCTTAAAATTCACATCTGTTTCTTGTCCCTTCTAGCTTTTTTTCTCCAGAACTTTTTTTCTTAGCCAGCCTGGATATGATCAAATGAAAGGCAGGCTTCTGACCTTAATACTGATATTTATATCATTTGGGACAATGCTGTATATGATTTGATGGGTGATTTTGAGTAGCTCATAACCTGGTTGATACTATGCAAACAAACTACTGTCTAAACTTTTTTAAACAAAATATTTATTGAAAGATGCAATTGTTATAAAAATTGTTGTTCAACAGTCTTGGAGTAAAGAAACAGAAATTAATTGCATATTGTTGTTATATGAGAAGATATTAAGGCCAAAATTTAGCAGCTGAAAAGAACTTGACGACCTCTGATCACCAATTTAATGGTTTAATGGTTTAATCCATTAATTGCTTTGCTTTCTCTGACATAAAAAATTTTGTATACTTAATTCAGCTTAAATGACAAACAGTTAAAAAGACAACATTGAATAACTGTATTATTCTTGCTACAATGCTATGTAACCCACTTCTCAACATTTAATGCTGGATTTATACTTTGTCTTACCTATACTGTGCATTTCCTTCTTCATCAAAGGTATGCAGTAAAAGCATGTAACAAGGTCTGTACTCTAGCACATATATGTAAACTATGGTCTGCTACAGTGCAAGCACCTGATATATGTCTTTCACAGTGTTTTCATCTTTAATACTTGACTGTCTCTAACCTGGTTAGACCTGGTATCTTCAGACTGCTAGTACAAACAGTTCTTTTTAAACTTTGATGAGCACTGATAAGTGCTGTCTTCTTAGGCATTCATTCAACACCTCATAAAAAAGCAGGATTACAAAATCGTCAATCTTGCACAGAAACTTAAAAGGCTGATCTGAAGAGCACAATCACTTCACACCCTTCTGCTTTCATTATCTTCAAGTCTCCTTCTATATTGTTTCAATCTTCCCTGCTGACATCCTCAGATAGCAGTTAACATGCATGTTTTGCACACAGGATTATGTGACCTAATTGCACGTACTTGCTACTCATGTCTTTACCTTTTGTAAAAACTACTGTTCCCTAGCCTGGATTGCTGAAATTTTTGGGGGTTCCTTTTCCTTGAACTGTGTAAGTGTGAGCACAAATGCTCACAAAACTATGCTTAGGACACTTAAAGACAGCCCACATAGTTTTACACATGCATTATATCCAGTTTTTCTGTTCAACATTCTGTAATTTAACAGCACAAATCATGCTCAGCCAACCAACCCAAATCAACCACTCACCTGACAGTAAGTGTGATTTGTGCTGTCAGACCAGCAGAATCTGTGTCAGGAAATGTGTGGAGGGCAGGCAAAAAATGTCCCATCTTTTCTACATATTTCTGTGTCAGGTTCAGAGATACCATTGCTTACACCACTCTCTAACGCTGCAGAGAGGACCTATCCCTAGGCCATTTGATGAAAACTGTCTGACAATCAAATTCACACCTTCTAGGGTGGGTCTGGTGTGTCCCTGAGAGGGCTCAGAATATTACCTCTAGAGACTTTACCTGTATGTCAGACACACCTGTGGATTTTCTGTTCTGAGTGTCTGACATATTGTGAAGACTGCGTGGCAGCCCACCAGTTTGCTCCTTGTGTAATCTGATGGCAAGGCCATGTAGGCACTGCTTTGCTGCTGCTGGCATCAAACTGATAAAAACCAAAGGAACTAAGACTGGCTTGGTCTCGCTTATATGGTCCCTGCAGTGAATTATATCGAAATTTTTGTGGAAGTTGATCCCAATAGAGAATAGTTCATGGCAAATAAAGCTAAGTGTGAACTAACACGTGCAGTGTAAAAGAGGAGTGCTAGATCCAGCAGTCATCTTGGGAAATATGTTCTTGAGAGTGTAGACCTGCAGACAGCTTTGGAGATGAGAAGCTGAAGAACAGAGCTGCCATATGATGGGATTTTGCATATGAATGCAGAAACACCTGAGAATATCAGATCAGTGGTGAGCATGCTCCTTGTACAGACTGCACAGACATTAAATGGAAAACTATCTACAATTGCTTGTGCCTGACCAGCTCAGTAATTTTATTCCAGGTTCCACCAATTTTTCTACTTTTCTACACATTGTATAGCTGATGCATAGAAGACAATAAATAAACAAGTTTTGAGTTGAAAATAGAGGAAAAAAGTAGTAATTTTTCTCAGGAAAGTTATTAACAAAGTACTAGTATTTTCTGCACACAGTGTATTCATTAATGATTTACAGCAATGACACAAAAAACCCTGCTGATTATACTAAATTATTCAAGGTACTAAATCTGAAGGAATTGGAAATAATTGCAAAAGACTCTCAGAACCCAAGATGATAAGGCAATAAAATATGAAAAAAAAAATTCAGTGTAGGTGAATGTTGTAAAAAGAGATGGACACAAAAAAAATAATGTTAGGTTTGTAAATATAGAATGTGTTACAGAATGGCTTATGGTCCAGTTGCTATTTCTTGGTCTATAATAAATACTAAAAAAATTAGGAATTTACTGGAAAGAGTAGGGAATTTTTAGGAAATGAAAAATACAGCCACAAAGTTTAAATCCAATCGTGTTTGCAGTTTGAATGCAAATGCTACCCTTGTCTCTTGTCTCCTAAAAGATAGAACAGAACTGGAAAAGCTACAGGAAAGAGCAACATACATGATCCAAAGTAAGGATTAACTAATACTTGAGAAATAACTAAACCACTGGGCTTTACAGGGTGCAACAGAAATTACTTCAGTAGTGAAAATCTGTAAAAATGCAGGTAACTTTGAGAAAATGAAAAAGGAGCTACTGTGCACTGAATCTTAAATAAAATTACTGTCCACAATTTAATGTTTAAAACAAAACAAATTATTTTTCCACACTTGTTAGGTTACAGCAGTCATTGTTAGGATGTCAGTTAACCTAAGCTGAAGAAGCAGTCAGAGTAATTAATTCTGAAAATATGTTCCTAAGACAAGTAAATCAATACCATCATTAGTCTCTGAGTTGCATTCTGATGCACACTAGGGAAGTATAGCAGACAGTTAGCACTGTATGCTTGTTCTTCGCCTCTTGGGGCTTCTTCTGCTGCTACTGTCAGAGACAGGAAACCAGAGTGACCTTTAGCCTGAAGCAGTGGAGTCACCCTTTAATTCTTACATATACATCCCCCTATACAGAGATATGAAAAAAAGCAGAGAAGCAGCCAGCAAAGACCTGTCAAGAGCAAATTCCATTAAATCTAATTTGATTTTACAACAGCGTAACAGGTCACGTCATGAAAAGGGCTATGAAGTTAGGCTTTTGACAAAACCAGATTACATTATCATAAATACCCTAGTTCAATAGAAATTTATTTTAAGCAAGATGAAAAACAGGCTAGAAAACTGTATTTAGACAATCGTTGTCAATTATTCACTGCAAAAATGGAATGAACTGTTGAGGAAACACAAATACAGGATGAAGAATAACAAGATAACTATTTTGCAGAAAAGTTTCTGAGTGGCTGCTGATGTACCATGTGGCCTTGATGGAGTAACACTGAAAACAAATAGCTTTGTAGCATATCTAAAGATGATAGAAATGCAAAAGAAATTCTTTCCATATAATGCAGCATTTAGAAGGATTCATCTGATTTCATGCTCATTTCAGGGCATGCCTAAGGAGGGCAACCAGCATAGTGATAGGCATAGAAAAACAGATTTGTAATTGAAAGTTAAATAAAGTTATCCTGTTTATCTTAGGAAGAGGAGAATTGGGAGGAAAAAGAGTAACAGTAACTTTCAAATACTTTAAAATTTCTTGGAAGAAAAAGGAATATTCCATGCAAGAGACAACAGAAATAATGGGCTCAACTACGCAGAAGAGTAAGAGAGGATGTTAAGAATAATAAGATTTTAATAAGGGTGATAAAAACTCACTTTATTCATTAAAGATGCTTTGGAGAGTGTGCAGACTTTAAGAGCAGGTGATAAAAGTGTCCAGATGAGTTGATGATAGATACATTGTGGGACAAGGGGATGTACCACATGATCTCTTGAGAATGCTTCCAAGCCCATAAAACTGTGTTTTCACACACAGGAAGTCAATCAATTATTTCTGAATGTATTTGACTTACTACACTATAGAGCAGTATTTTTTACAGTATTTGCATGGTGTACTGCTGATTTTTGACTACAAAGGAATCAGTCAAAACTACTGTATGATCTTTCTGATTAATGCACTGGAATCCCAGAAGTGTAAAGAAACATTAAAAGGCCCAGGCAGCAGCAGAAGATGGTTCAGATATGTGGTATTCCCAGGCAACAGCAGGAGTGTGATCATTTACATTATGCTCACAAAAAATTCAAGACTGTAAATGTTTTGCATTGCCTTGTCTTTATCGTTTACATATACTTTAGATACTTGCCTCTAAATTGTGAGATTTATGTCCCTCATAAATGAAGAACCCCATGTTCTTCATTTGCTTATTTTATGCTTGTGATCTGATCAAATGCAACATTAACCATATTTCCTTTTTGTTTTATTAGAAACCACTCAAATGCTGCAGTTAGTGCTATTTATATATGAGGCATTAATTTCTGTAAATAAGTAATAACTGACAACCATATTAGTCCTTAGATGTGAAGGGGCTTTTAAAAACAAAATAAAAAATATGTTTGAATACTGGTAAATCCTACAGAACATGTGATTTAGTACATGAAAACTGGACTCCCAACTGAAGTTCCTACAAGAATTACTAAGTTGTGGGTCTCCTTTCCCAAATCAGGCTCACAGACAGCAAGTATCCACATGGCAAAGCATGAAGATACCATGTATGAATACTTGATTCTTAATGGCCATGTTTTTCTGCCAATCTCTATTAATTTTTTTTTCTATTCTTTACTCTCAGTAAAGTTCTTTACTTTCATTTCTTTACTTTACAGTGCTTCTTTTTATCCTCAAGCCCATACTGTAATCTCCTCCCCTTTCCTTGTAGACACTAACAAAATAACTTGATAGAAAAAGAGTAAGTTGAAACATATGACTAAGGATCACAGTGGCTTCCTTTAATCTCTCAGTCTATTTATTTACTTTACATATTTTGCTGTTTTAAAAAGTTTTTGCCAAGACCATGCTTTGGGACCTCCTTGCTGGTTTTAAACTAACACAATAAACAACAGTTACAACACTGCTGAGTCTATTGTCATGCATCTGCTCAATCATAATTCACTTCCATGCAAATACAGAGCAATTGAACTGCCTGACCTCACTCAGTTCCACCAGTTACATTCTGAGCTGCCTATGAAAACACAAAAACCTTCAGAGAGAGCAGAAGATAAAAATCTGGAGGGAAAGATGGAAGAAATTTTTGTATAAGGGTAAAAACTGTATTTCAAATATTTTCTTTGTTATAATAATAGAATAACACAATTTGAAACTATTTGTGTTGATTTTTGATTTCCAGGTCTCATATGTTTCGCTTACATAGTTGACCAGCAGCAAATGCTCTATAAAACCTTTAACAGGACAGAGCTGATTCTTATTGGCAAACCACCTTTTCAGTTCTCTGGTATCAAAATGGAAGAGTTGTGTGGCAAAGGGATATAGCATCTTGCCTTACATATCTCAAAGCTTCCAGTGCCAGTGCTAAAATATCAGCTAAGATCCAGTGTCCACTGACCTCAAAAATCCCTTCTAAATGATCTGACAACTTTAAATATCGATCTCTGATGTCAAAAGCAACAATTCTTGTGCTAATGGGGTACATAAAAGGGAGAAGTGTGGCCACATTCCTAAAGAAAGACAAGATGCATGCAGTCAAGAAGATGGTGGATTTCCAAAGGGTGATAAATTTATGCCAGATTTACCTTTCCTCCTCAAATTCCCTTTCAACTGGACATGTCAGACAAATGCATAAGTGACCAGGTTGTCACTATTCTCAGCTATTTCACCATTGTTTGCTCAAAAACATTTTAAGTCCAATGCTCAAAAACAGAAAGGTTTTTAATGGGAAGTATGCTCTGTTATATAGGCTTCAGAGAAGCCTTATCTCTTCTTAAAGGTGTTATACATAAAACCAGCAATCAGTATTATCACAAATTGTACTACAATATAATTTGCAGCTTATACTTCAGAAATTTCTAATTTCTGTGCTACTTCTAGAAAAACATACATAGCTTAGAAAACTATACAAAATATGTTCTTGCAAATCTGTAGCCAGTGGTGGATTAAAATCTACCATTTTCTTAGTGCAGAACTAAAAATTTTCAACTTCTTCTATTTCTTGCCTTGTTTCTCATTGGAACTAGATCTTCATTTACATGAAAACTCTGAGTTATTCATTAACAAAAGTGTATGAAAATTTCCAGCACAAGTGAAAGTTATTAGGAGAAGCCAACAAAAACTTCACTTCAAGAAAGGTGGCTTATGTCTCAGTAAAAAGGAACTAAGGCAAATCACCTATGGATTTACCATGGGACCACTCTAAAATGTCTTCCCACTCTATCCTTGTAAAAAGATTTTTATCATGTACATCAAAAACAGGTCATTACCTCTGTAAGTGTTAACAGACATGCCCCTGAATGCCATTCTGCTTATTTTTTACATATTAGCATACATATTACCACACCTGAAAGCGTGTGACCCTCATTGCAGGATCATTAGCAATCAGAGCCAGTAAGATCAGTTTGGGAAGCCAGCAAACACTTGATTCAGAGGGTTGATTGATTTGTTGCAGTGACCTTGCAGAATAATAGCAAAACTTAAAAGAGGACTCTGCTATCTGAAATCTATGTCAGTGTTTTATCTGGTGACAAGACACTAATTAAAAAACCAAATTTTCCTAATTATCTCAAATGATTTTAATATCAGCATCTGATTCCCAGCTTAACAATTCCTATGTTCTTGGACATAGCAGAGATTTCTAGATGCCTTTTCAATTCAGACAATATTCCAGGTTGAAAAAGCCTTTGAAGGCTACTGATCAAAACCCCAGGGGCCAAATTCAAGATTTGAATACGTTGCTCCATTTCTTGATTTTATTATCTATGTTATATCTAATGTGGCTGTCTTGAAAAAAACTTAAGTGACTCCGGTGAGGTTCATTGGAATCCATCTTTATCAACTACACCTTTCCAAACTGGATCTGTCATATGCAAACTGAAACCTCAGCTGAAGGCACTGTGTTGAAACTGGCATCAGATATAGAATCTGGTCCTGATTCCACTGTAAATGAATTAGAAGCATTAAGCTCAGAGAAGATCACTGACTTTTGACAAGAAGGTGGCTAATGGGGCACTGTAAAACATATGCAAAGACAGTGACAGCTGATTCTGATTTCTCTTCCAACATGTGGATTATGTTACACTCACCCAAGCGCTAAGCTTTCATCTCAAACAGTTGTGAAGGTGAAGGTTTCTAGGGGTCTCATTCTCTAATTATGCCTGACTTAGAATTCACTTAACTTAGTCTAACACGGATAGGAAGTCAAGTTCTGTTAGCTGTTCCACCTTTCACCTTACCACACATCTGGGAAATATTCAGATCAAGATCATAACCTTGCATTTTGGCATTAGCTACCTAAAAAAACATTAAGATATCACCAACAATTTGCCTTTGACTGGGAAAATTAGAAGCATATTTGAGATGTAAACACTGTTGTGGCACTAATATTGCTGGTAATGATTAAAGGCTGCTACATTAACTATAATGGAATAAACCAAAACTGACAGTCTTAGTCCATACCTATTTTCAGTTTAAACAAGATAAGGAAATCCCAGTGGTATATCATATTATGAACGAGGAGGAAAGCTGGGAATATTTACAGATGAGTATTTTCAATGAGGCCTACAAATGGAAAGCAGTATGTGTGAAGTAGTGTAACAAATTTGTGGTTACAAAGCAGAAGTGAGGATAGTACCCTGCTCTTTCCGCAGTAAGAGGCCTCTCTACCACTTGAACTTATAATTGTAAACAGGACCTATGCACATCCTTAGAATTGTTGCAGTATAGGGCAAATTCATTAGGCAAATTCATTCATTTGTTTCATATTAATTAGTTGATCTATTAGAATATCCTGACCATAACCATAACTTTATTTCAAGAAAAGATATCAGCAATCCAAAAGTAATATAGGAGTTCAAGGGGAAGCATACCTGGGGAATCCTTCCACGTGTAGGAATGGGGAGTCTCAAACTCCCTTTTCTCTACAGTTTCCAATTCAAACTACAGAACTGAAGTCTAGAGCTGTGCCTGTTAGGCAGGATTTGCTCTAACCATCATAGTTGTGAACTCTGCTCACTTCTAGGATTATTTCTGTGCTGAGGTTTCTGCTAAATAAAAAAATAAAAAAGAAATTACTCCCTAATGTAAAATACTTAAAGGCTCAGCCAAGATCAAATTGCAGAGGCTGGAGTCTGGGTATCTCATTAAAAAAGAAACCACTTAAACGAAAAATTTGGATTGGGATTTGGTACACCACCTAGCAAACAAAATATGAAATTTTTCTAAATATTGACGTCCAATCCAAGATTAAGGCTTATCTGGCTATATGATTCTCAATATATTACAGATGCTAAAAGTGAAAGTTACTATTCTCTTTTATATTGTTAAATGCAATAACTTGCAATTCATGAACTGTCAGACTAGATGTTATTGATCTTTCCATACAATAAAGAATCTTATGATTTGGTTTATACTAGCAATTTTTTATCTACTTATTGCTTTTATTTTCCTTTTTCCATCATTGCATGTTTAAGCTATAATTCTTGTGAAAAAATCAGAACTTCATATGAAACAAATGTTTTTACTCTATCAAATTTTCAGATCAATAAGAAGGAAAGCAGTGATTGTGTGAAATCATGAAGCTGCATGTGGTGCTAAAGATTTTGGAATGAGATACAGCGGACAATAACAAAAACATCTGTCTTGCATGTTTAGTTTCTTAAGCCTTTGATGTGTTTCAAATATTAGTAGAGCCTTTCCCTTATTTTCCCCACTGCAGTGCAAGTTCAGAGAAGACATAAAATAAAAAATAAAATAAATTAAATAAATAAATAAAATAAAAAAGCTGAACTGTAACAAAAGCTTTCTAGCAGTTTGAACTGCCACATACAGTTTAGCAATAATAAGAAATACCATAATATGTAAGTTTATTAAGCAATATTTTTATTAATTTGTGTTAATTTATTTTCTACACTGTGATGGAAAGAAACTATAGATGCTTGGGGACACCAGGAATATACAGGCTGTGAACTGGCTATAGGATTCCTTGTGAAAAATTCAGTTCTAGAAAAAAAAAGTAATAAGAACTTCAGGCAGAAGAAAGCAGAAAACCTCAAGTATGCAAAAATTTTGTTCAAGATAAAAATATCTGTTTTATCTGTAACCAAATTTGAATATTGTTGCCTCTCATGAAAGTGATGCACATAGCACATGTATGAGGGAACTACTAAATATAGGTAGTACTCTAGAAAGGGTATAAATATATAGAAAAAAATTGAGGCAGGAGTTTGCCTTTAGAGAGAAATTAAAATACCACAGTGTAAACTGAATACAGATCTTCTGAAACCCTAGGAATTCATTAGTGTTTGTGACTAGAGAAACTTGGGTAACATCACTTATCAGAACAATTAGAACTACAAAGATTTTGCAATAGTTGAGGCAGTAAAGAGAATATTTTAAAAGAAAGCAGGATTTGTCTCCTTCTTAAGACATCTCAGTGGCTGAGAGAGAAAACTTACCTATGTGACAAACTTCTATGCAGGCTAAGAGCCTGCCCTACTTAATTTAAATAGTTCAATTTGAATGTAATGCCTTTAGGGGCATTACACTCTATCTGATAAAGTCTTCCACCAAACAAGCAAATAATGTGTTTATTTTATATGTTTTATAAATATGTACATGCTTATTTAGATATGTTAAATGTATTTATTACATAAATTTATGCTTATTTTGTATATATGTAGCGCATTTTTTTCAGAAGAATTGTTTCCTATTTTTTACTAAAGGGCTTAGCACCATGGGGAATGGTAACTAGATGCTCTTTAAGGTCCCTTCCAACCCTGACCATTCAATTATTTCTAAGTGCTCACCATGCCACTGTGTTAGCTCTACAGAGGGATTCAGCCCAGTGACTTGATTGCTGCTAATTTTCAGGCTAGCTTGTTTAAAGCTAATTTAAAAAGCTTTGTGATATTGTAGTGGAGAAAATTTCTCTTTTCTAGACTAAGGCTCGCTCTTTCTGTCTGAGTAATTCTGATTCTCTCTGCTTCTGAGCTGTCGGTCCAGTTGAGCAATGATGTTTCCACTTCTGTTCCTATCTTATTGCGTCTTAAACGATAATATTTGTAGACTGGCATCTGGCTACATAGGCTAAGTTGCCACAAAAACTTTTTCATTACTCTTTACTTAAAAGACACCACAAAAAAACCAAATCAAGTTCAGCAATAATACTGAAGTGACAGAGGTAATAGCTTCAGCTATGCACCTAGAAGTGTCTACATTCACTGCTCACAGCATTAAACTTCATGCAGGGAAAGGGTTTTTTAAAATATGTGTATTTTTGCATGTTTTGTACCAAACACACTAAACATTGTAATAGATGTCTTCTATTGTGTTGCTGATGTTAAAATATAGATCCAACAATATGAATGTTCGCTACTGACATACTGTTTGTGAAGACATATATATATATATATATATATATATATATACACATATATGTTTACATGCACAAATTGAGCATTTCACATTTTATTTAAATATACCCCTTAGCTCTGAAGTACATTTAGCTGGATGCAAAATCCCTGGTACATTTCCCATCAGAAGCCAAACTGCTACATAGCTGTAGCTATGTAGTGTTTCATACTCTCAAATTGGATTGAACCTGAGTAAAATTAACTAGCCAGTTATTAATTTTTTGATACAAAAAATTATGTAGAAAAAGAACAGTTAAGGGATTCTACATGCAGGCAAAATGATATTGACACACTGTAAATATTTTGTGTAATCCAAGGGCACAGGGTGAATTTGTTTCCCTTAAAATTTGATATATTTCAGCACAGGCATGAGACGCCATTTATCTTCCCTTCTCATATTTCCACCCACAAGACAGATGTCAGTGTTGTCTAATGGGTAGATCTTGTCTAAGCTATTTCCCATCTGGAAGCAGGCCAAACAAATGCAATAACGGCTACAATGAGAGAATGATATATTTCAGAAAGTATTCCAAACTTTTCACTAATTATGGGCATCTTTCAGCTTAGTTGTTATATCCAACTTTTACCAAGCTTCTGTGAAGACCATGAATTTGTTTTGGTGACATCAGAGAACACATATGATTACACAAACATATCCCTAAGATAGATATATATATATATATAAGATATATTTCTAAGGTAATAATATCCACTACTGATAATCTAGTTTATGAATATTAAGCTCATTAATGTAAGTGTTTGCATCTTTCTCCATGCCACAGAAATTGTCAGTCAGATGTCTCAATGCATGACTTTTCTGTATATTATAAATAAGCAGAAGCATCATTAAGTGACATAAAAATGAATATAGGGTGGAAACTGAAAGTGATGGACTGTACTCCAGTGTGCACTACAGCACAGAACTGAACTGAATTCACACAGGTTGCTCACAGAGTAACTGCAATTACATCACCAAAGCACCATCAAAAAATATGTCTGCACAAGAGGCACCTTTGTTAATAAAGAGATAAAATACCTTGGGCTGGCTTTGCTTAAAGGGAATTGTTAAATGTAATTATGAAGTGCAGGATCTGACAGTAGATGAACAAAATGGCTGGATTTATTGATTTTCTTCCTGTGAGCTGTAAACACAGCTGGTGTTTTGTTTTGTATGTCACCATACAGTGGTGACATCAGTTTTAGTATACATGTGTCAGCTATAGTAAAATTTCTTTGTTCTCTGACTTCTCCACATAAGATATTTTTTCTTGCCTGGAAGTCTTGTTAATCCTGGAAAAAATCTACTTCAAAAAAACTTGAGGACTCTGAAAATGTCATGAATAATTAAAAGTTTATTTTAATTTTGTTGTTTTTTATTAAAATGTTATTATATTCTGAATATTGCGGAATTATTACACATGATATGGTACACAAAAAAACAGTTCATCATATAATTTCCAAGGCGACATTATTTTGCCTTGTTTATTGCAGGAATATTTTATTTGTGCCATTAGAGTGGGCATATAAGATAAACACAGAATGACTTTTAAGATTGGCCTAAGTCTAAAAAGTTCATTCATTGGTAAGTCCACTCCACTAAAATCACCGTGGTATTCATTTCAACCCTGCATCCCTCTATCTCTTTAGAATACTATGCTTACTGGGTATCTACTGATTGAGCACTTGGTTCTTAGGCCCTTCAAGAGATACTGTGATTGTAGCAGGGTGTACAGGTCTGAATGCAACACTGGCCTTTTTTGTTTTCTCAGCTGACACAGAGCTAAATTTCTTCATGGCAGCTTGTATGGTGCTGTGCTCCAGGTAAGCAGTGAAAGCAGTGCTGATGACACAGAGATGTTTTAGCCACTGCTGAGCAGGGCTTATAGAGCCAAGACCTTTCCTGGCCCTCACACTGCCCCACCAGTGAGGAAACGGGAGCACAGGGAACCTGAAGGTGACACAGCTGAGACAGCAGACTCCAGCTGATGACAGGGATGTTCCACTCCATGCAGTGTCATGCACAACAGAAAAACTGGGTAGGGGACGGTGTTTGGCCAGGGCTGACATTGCTCAGGGACTGGCTGGGCATATGTTAGTTGGTTTTACACTTCTGATTCTGTCCACCATCTCACTGGAGGAGGGAGTGATTGACTAGCTGTGTGGAGCTTTTGAATCATCAAAGTTGCTTAAGTAATTCTATGAAGTAATTCATTGAAGTTGCTCCAGTGGTCCTATGATTCTATTATTTAATAAGTTTAGTTGTATGACAACATATTAAGACTGAAACTAAAATTATGATATTAAATGGAATAGTGCACTCGCCAATAAAGCTAGGTGTCAAATACTTAAATAGTGAAGGATGTGGAGGAAACACCTTGCATCAGAGGATGTAGTCATGTATGTCATTTTAGCAGACAAAATAACTTCGTTATGACTTATTCAACTTATTTGCGTCACTAAGTCATCCATTCAAAGTTAAGAAGTGATTTGAATTTTGAAAAATAGTGGAATTTGTTAAGAGGAAAGAAATCAATGACTAGCAATAAGAAATAATGTGTCAGAAGATGAGTTCTACTAGTTAAGGAAAAAAAAAAAAAGGGACAGTAACCAGAATCAGCTAGTTTAGTAACTAACTGGTTATTCATCTTTTGCCTAATAAATTAGCTAAAGTTAAATGAAAAGAAATTTTTGACAAATTTTTATGCTTCCAACAAATGTACTTCTTTTACATCCAGCATAATGTCATTTAACATAATTTAACTAACAAAACAATGTTAAATTGTTGGGTTTGAATTTTTTAGTTATATGCTGATTTCTTTCCAAATGTGGCTTGACAAAAGCCATATGTAATTGATTATCTTGCAAATAACTAACTTATCATCCACCATTTTCTAGAAAACCAGAAATGAAAAATTATGAATCTGAGTAGGTGTTAATGAAGTCATATAACCATGTATGTACAAATCTGCAGATACTTTGTGGTTAGTAAAAAGAGTGTTAAACAGTACCAAACACTGAGAATCAACAAAACAGCTAAAAACCAACAAAAGCAAAATGATTATTTCTAAATTACACATTCCTGTTGGATGCTTTAAATCATAGTAGTATAAAGAACTAATGGCAGTAAAGCTGAGTAAAGTTACTTGTGTGAAGCCATTCTATGTTTCCAAGTTATAATGAACCATAAAAATTATCATAGGCTTGGGGTAGATGACAAAACATCAAATTTCTTGCTTTGCCTTAGAGACAAGCATGGATCCTCCTGAAAAATGATCTTAGATAGCAATTTCAACATAACTTTGAATTCCTCCTTGCCAGCATCTTAATCTGAAGAGTTTTCTCTCAAAGGGTCCTGCTGGACAAATGGCTGTCCTCAAAGATTTTGGTCGCTGACATCTGGAGGAATTGCAGAAATCTTTGTGTATATTAAATTCAGATGACGCATAATTACAAGATAAGAGGAATCATTTTGTCTCTTTTTTTTTCCCCCCCCATATATTCATCTCCCACTCATGCCTTTACATTCACCTTTTGGATTGCATGAAGACAGCAAGGTTGTAATTTCACTTCCATCTGCTGATAAACAAGGACAGACTGTAACCCTTTACAGTGCCCATATGCTTGTGTGGGACATCATTTTTTTCCCCAGAAGATGAATTTGAGCACTTTTTAAAGAAAAACATCACTTGATGAGGTGCCCCAAGGACACAGGGCCTTAGAGGCAGGTCTTAGTAAAAAAAGTGGCATCCTGAGACTTCTGTCCTGTAGTAGATGGACACACCAGTCCATTACATATTCTTTACATAGTGGAATAAAAAAATAAATGGAATTGTTTACCGCTCAATATCATCAAGAAAAAACCCCACCCCAACAATGTTGGGATTTACTTCTGATTCAGGAGAAAGAAGACTATTTTTAGTAATTCTGACATAATATAAAAATCATAGTATAAACTTATTCTCTTCTTCTACATCCACTTAAAATGCATGGAAATAAATGGAAAATGGCATAAAAATTTAACATGCTTTTTCCAAAGGGTATAATGTCAAGGTAATTTGATAACTTTCTTTGATGACTGGTTAGTTGGGCTTTTTTGTTTTTGAGAAGATAAATGGATGCAATCTTTCTGGCTGGACTTCAGGAAAGCTGATACATTTTCTGTGTTTTCACTAGTAACTTGGAAAACAATGCAAATTAAATTGGTCATGAGACATTAAAAAGTCTCAGACATAAAGCAGTTGTTGTATATAGGAAGCATTTTATGAGACTGGTGAGTGGAGAGGTGGGATATTATTTGATCTTTTAAAGAGGATGCACATTTACATGTCTAGGGTACTCTAAGAAACTGTACTTAAGACAGGTATTTTGCCAAGACAACCATAATAGAAGCTGATTTTTCTGGAGCTGCATTTAAACATGATTTTAAAGATCCCATTTAAAAGTTAAGGTAAAGAGTAGCTCTTGAAGACAAAAGGTTCAAAAATCAAACAAATAGAAGCCAGTTCTATGAAATATTTTTCAATCTCCTCACCTCACAAAGAAGTACCTGCTTTTTAAAATCATATTATCAATGTAGGAACAAACTTCTCTCATATAAAATAATGTTTTACACAGGAGAATTGGAACTCAGGTGTTTAAGCTAAACGTTGTTATTGTCAAATTGTGAACCAAAACTATGAGGCAGTATTTCTGAGTAATCAAAGAAAATAAGGCAACTTTAATTGGAAATTCATTAGGAATCTGATTTAAAGTTCATTGGGGCCAGTGGAAAAGTTTTCATGAACTTCAGTCTAGATCCTTTAGTGGCACATATCTCAGTGAAGTCCATTTCCTTGCAACTCAAACTCAACTTTCTATTAGATTTCTATTACTTTATCACAATCTGAAAATATACACACAACACATAAAATGTCTGTAAGATAAAACAGAGCAAAATTATGTATTAATGTATGTTGATTATCAACAGTGTGCCAAAAACAGTCAACAGTTGTTTTTAATCAACCTACAATGAAGGACATATTTTTCTTCAAAGAAAAAAAATATAGTCACTCTATCAACAAACATACAAGAGGACATTTCCTATCTGACCTCTAAAAGGGAAATATTTGAATACCAAAAAAAAAAAAAAAACCCAGCAAAATACTTCTCATTCACAAAGACAAGCCAAAACTTTAATATTAAACTCAGTAAAATAAAGGCATCAAGATCTCATCTGCTTGATGTCAAAGCTGTTCCCTTGGAATCAGTGGAGATCTTCTTCTATGTTAATTTGAGGCATTACATCATTTATTAATGTTATGTGGGCAGTATATAAAGTTTGTTGAATGTGAGATTATTTGGGCTCTGTGACCATAATGATGTGTAAATTCATTGGTGGCACATAACAGCCTAATGAAGTATTTGATTTCTAGATTTTCAGTAACTTAATTAATTAATTAATTTCAAATGGGGTTGCTCAGAGCTTCTGTCACTTTTTCAATATTGCTAGTAACCCACAAAGAGCTAACGTCCAGAAAATGTTTTTCTTTTTTATTTCTGTGACACCAAATTTAGAGGCTACTTAAAAACACATACGCACACACAAATGGCCTCAGCAACTTCAACAGAGATAAATAAGCCTGAAATCAAGGCATGCACCAACCAGTCTCGGATTTGTCAGTTCACACATTGTTACATTATTGCAGTAGCTGCTTAAAGTGAAATGTCACTGTAAGATGAAAAAGTGAAGGTTTTCCTTCCTGCTAATAAAGTAATCTCTACTGAGATCTGCTATGCACAAAGACCACCCTTGGGAATGCCTCTGTTAGTGACAACCAAGAACACTATTTTTTCAATTGATTATTTTGTATGAGATAAAATCTGCATGACACTCTTAACACTTGAAGGTTGTGAAAGGTAGTTCAAGTGTTGCTTTAGAAGTGCCATTTTTCTTCAGAAATCAGTGGTTTACACTAATGAATATAAACTTGCCTCAATCCCAATGAAGTCAATGGTAAAACTACAGCTTGTTTGAAAGAGAACATTACCAGTCCTGCCATTCCAGCTGCTACTTTTGTACTGTGGTGTAATACAGCAAACAGATGAATAAAATTTGCTGAGGACATGATATTGACTTTATCTCTGTCAAAAAACTAACTTTTGCCAACTTAGGAAAGAAAATGAAAAGAGTATGTTTTGTTACTCTATCACTGATAAGACATTGCATCACAGTGTCAGGGAAGATAGCTTTCTTTTACAAAGAAAACTTTTGTCTTGGATTTAAGTGCTTTGCACCAAAGAAACAGAATTATGCTTGTTGTTTCCTCTTTTAAGGTTTATTCTGAATTTTTTTCCTAAATAGAAGGCACTAAAATGCATGAATTGCTGAGCCATCTGTTCCCCTTGCAGTCAGTTGCAGTATTTAATACAATGCCACAAAGTTACTCAGGCAAACAGAGGGTCAAGGGCTCTTCCTATGTCTTTTCAGTGCTCAGCTCCCTTCGGTCAATCTGATTCTCTGGGTGTTCATCAAGAACCAGCCTTCTCTTATACTTTTCAACAAACTTGGCTAATGTGTTTGGGGCCCACCTTACTCCAGAGCATATTGCTGTTGGTCTACTCAACCTTCTCGTACACTAAACTTACAACTAGGAAAGGAAACCTTTTGTTCCTAAAGCAGAAGTAAATGCCTCATTTTGTAAGGTTAAAATCCCACAATTATGACAACAAATCCTGAAATCCCCAGTCTGATAAGAGTTCATGACATGTTCTCTTCCTGATTTTGTTGTCCTTGCTGTTTCTAAAGACACAGGCTAAAGTCTTCACTTGTACTGAAAATATGCTTTCTTAGTGCTTGTACAGCACCTGAAAAACTAGCCCTTGTGGTCCTAGAATCCAGTTTCTTCATATAAAGAAAACTGCCTCAAATCACTAGACAACTAGAAATCATGAAAAAGCAGCCTGACCTCTTTTAAATCCACTTTCAAAAATATCCAGTATTTCTTTTAATGAGAAGACTGAATCAGGGTAATGGTACTGCAGAGGAGACCATACCCCATGTCCTTAAATCACAAATTGCAAAATTCAGGACAATCTTTCCCTTAATTACACAAGCAGAAAATCAGATTATTTTACAAGGTGTTTTTCTTAGGAGGAAGGAAGTTGCATGCCTTAGGTGCCTAATTATGTATCAGGTGGGAGGGCAGGAAGGTTCTGCAGAGGGGTCTGGAAAGGCTGCATTGATGGACCAGGGCTGTTGCTGTGAGGTTCAACAAGGGGAAGTGCTGAATCCTGTACCTGGGTCAGAACAAACCCAGGCAGTGCCACAGGCTTGGGGAAGAGCGGCTGAGTCCATTTATCCAGCAGAAAAGGTCTTGGGAGTGAACTCAGGTGGCCAAGAAGGCAAATGGCATCCTTGCCTGGATCAGCAACAGTGTGACCGGCAGGAGCAGGGCAGGGGCCCTAGTGAAGGGCAGTCAAGTGCTGCAGAATGTCCAAAGAGGGAAGTAGAACTGGTGAAGTACTAGAAGACTAGCTGACAGAATTGAGGCAGTTTAGTTTGGGGAAGAGGAGGACCTGAGGGGACCTCATCTCTCTCTACAACTGCCTGAAAAGAGGAGGGCTGGGCTCTTCTGCCATGTCTCAAGTGAAGGGACCCTCTATAGAGATCAAGAACTAACAGCCCCAGGCAAGGAATCAGGCAAGGAAGGCAGGAGGTTGACATGGCTGAGTAGGGAAATGATGGTCAGACTAGAGAAAGAGGCGAATGCATAGACAGCTGAAACCAGGATAGGGGATGCAGGACAGCATAAAGACAAAGTTTGATTACATAGGGATGGGGTGAGAAAAGCCAAGGACAAGGTGGAACGGAAACCAGCAAAAGATGCAAGGAATAACAGGGCTTCTACAGGTATGTGATTCACAAAAGGAAGGTGAAAGGTGTAACACCCTCTGATAAACAATGCTGGAAAACTGGTAAGAATGGATGAGGAGAAAGCTGAGGTACTCAACAAGATTTTTGCCTTGAAGTAGCACTCATGAAGTAATAAAGCACAGTGAGACGATGATGATGTTAATGTAATTTTATGCATTTAGGGGAGAATAATACTTTGAAAACAATCTTAAAAGCAAAAACTCAGACTTGACCCAGATGATGAATGTTGGTGTACCATCGTGAGGTTTCTGCATGGACACCAATACCTCTAACAGCTTTTATATTTTATATTAAATCATCATACAATATTGTCAAAAGCTACTGGTTTAAGAAACACTTTGGCCTGTGTGTATGAAACCTTTAATGAGCTCCATGAAATGAAGAAAAACTGTTAGCAAAGCAACACTTACAATTTACTTGGGCCCCATGAGTGTGGTATGAGTGGAATAACAGTAGTCCATACACCCTGCAAGGGAAGAGGAGGTGGTCACCTGCTGTCTCCAGCCAGGGAATCTGCCTTTGGACCAAGCCACAGTTGAAGGTCACAGTGTGTATTAAAAGGCCTCTTGCATCTCAGCTCTCAACTGAACCATGCCTTCCTTACTTGTTTTCCTTTTACACCACAATATAAAAACAGTATTTCCTCAAAATAAGATAATGAGCAACATTTGCCAGAAAGTTATCTCCCAACTGAGCTAAGATCTGTTTGTACTGGACTGGAGTCAAAAAAACTTCTCAGCCCCTCAAAGCATATTAATAGCAAAAGTCAGGTACACAGATAAATTCCTGGATTCAGCTCACAAGTTAGCACTGCAAAATATGTCCCACTCAGGCTGGCTCTGGCCAATCATACAATGTAAGACATTTTCAAGCTGGTATTTATCAGTTCCAGGATGACCCCTTTGCTCTAATATTTCTGTGCCATGAATTTCTGAGGAGTGCTGACTTCAGAGCTGAAAAAGATGCCAAAAGCTGACTGTTCTCTGCCCCCCACTATGTACACAGAGCAGTGCAGTGCTCTCATCTGCAGGAGTCAGCCAGAGGACTCTGTTTTTGTTGGTTCTTTGCTTTCTGCATGGCTGAGGTTTTCAACTCTCAGAGTCACAAATTTGCCTCCAGGCTGGAGTTTGTAATTAAAGTCTTGGTGCCAGGATTTTGTACATTCTATTCTGCCTCTAGTCAGGATGAGGAAACTTTCAAAATAATTATCCAATTTTAAAGACAAAAGTAACAAATGGGTATCCAAAGAGCTGTAAGGTTCAATATAGACTATTTCATCATACAGTTAATACAAACACCAGGCCTAAGTTTAGCAGTGATTAAGATTGAAAACTCTGCAGAGCAAAAAAGAAATAAAAAAAAATGAGGGAAACTGCTGTGGTGGGAAATCTGCCCTCTACACATTACCACCCACAAAGCCATATGGGGATTCCATGGATAAATATGCAACTGCTAGTTACAGCTGGGTGGGAAACCATCTCTCTAGCCCAGGAAACATTTCCAGATTTCAAAAATGTTCCCGTTCTGCACCATGGAGGCTGACCAAACTAAAATCAGAAATCAGATAGGTGGACATTTTTGTCGAAAGTAAAATATTTTACAGAGCAAAATACATAGTGAAAATATAGGTTTCAAAATATAGAGAGTTGGGGAAAAAAATATCAGACTTTCTCATCCCTAGAGGCAGAGAACAAAACTTGAAAAGGCAACACCTCAGTACAGTCCTGACAGTCTAGCAAAAATAGTATACAGGAGAATGAACAAAGCCCAGAAGAACCACAACACACTTCCCCTTTCTCTTTCCAAATACAAGTTCTTTAGTGTCTTTAGAATCTGGTCATTGTATTGTTTGGGGCTGAACATCACCGAACAAATCCAGAGCACGATAATCAAGCTGGTGGCCTGTGTCCTGCTGCCTTTTCTCCTGATGGCTCTGTGGAACCAAAAACTAACTGTTCTCATGTAGGCTCTTGATTGAATCACAGACGCAATTCCATTCCCAGGTCAAAAGAATGGTGATGTAAGCTCCTTCAGTGCCTTTCTATTTTTCACTAACCAAAAGCTTTCATCATAGATTGCCAGCTACATCAGTAGACAGTCAGTGGAGAACTCAATACCTCATTTTACAAAGGCCCTTGATAAACAAACTCCATTTCATACCACTTATAAATAGGTGAATTTTCTGCATTTTAAACAGTAAAGATGATAAAAGCCAAAAGATTTGGAAGACAAAATGGAGGTAAATGATGACCACACTTACCACTATTACTTCAGCTAGTATTCAAGACTATTTCCTATGCAGACATGAGAAAGCTGATTATGTTATCCTGATACAGCACATTCAAAGCATGACAGGATTTTTATTGCTTCCTGTGCTTCCAGAACATTAATTATCTTATGCTGCAATGGCTTTGAAAACTTGAATTGCAATTGCTATATGTTACTCTCTTCAACAAGTTGATAAAGATTAAATTTAATTTCACAGTTTTGACATTTCAAATAGTAGACATGTAAAATTCAGGATAAAGAAGGTTTTTTGACTGGTGTAGTGTGCCTGTTTTGTACTTTTTTGGCACACCTTATACCAGGATAAAACAATACTTTATCCAAAGCCTCATGATTTATATAGAGAAAGAACAGTCTTCTCTAAGGATAAAAGACATTTTGGAATGCAGTGTTTGAATCTAGCGCTGCAGCACCATCCCGACTAAATATTCCTCCTTTATATATAGGAAAAGAGCCATGAAAGCACTTTGATGAACTTGAGTGTCTGATGCATACAATGGAAATACTTTAGTAGCAGTGAAACACTGTCCAGCTGTCTATTCTAAGCCTTCAATCCAGTTTAGCAGGAAGCCAAGTGGTCCTAGGCTGCTACATAAATTTGGTGACATCTGAAAGAAGTGGTGTGCTCAGTTGGACAGACAGGTTTTGCATGGGAATATGTCGCATTAGGAAGGTTTTAAAGCAGCTGGAGGTTTAATACAGAATCTGTGATGGATAAAATCCAGGGCTACTGGCTGTGCTACTGACTGCCCTTAGTCACACCATCTCTATTCAACCAACACATGCAACATATTAACAATGCAATAATTAGTACACATTCCTGTCTGCTACTTAAAACTTCACTCCCAGATGCTGCTTTGGTCTGATCTCAGTTTTATTACCTTTGATGATTCCCTGCACTTCGTAATGCCAGGCTCCATTGCTATTCATTAGACTCAACAGTGGTTAGGCAGACACTAGCTGAAACCAGGTTTCTAACAGAAATGCCCCTGCTTTTATTACATGTGGCTAACTTCTGTAAATTACTGTAAATCCTTTCTCCAACTTCCCTGCAATATATGTCCATGCACAAGTGTGTCTGGGCAAAACAAGGGCAGCCAGGAGAACAAGACCAGGCAGCTGTATAACAACACAAATGACTTAAATAAAAAATAAAACCAAATCAAAACAAAACCAAACTGAAATGAAAAACCGACCAAAAACCCCCCTCACCCAGTCCAGAAAAATCTGGAAAACTCCTTATTTTGCAGTAAGCCACCTTGTGTAAGATATCTTGCACCTCCCTCTGCTCTTTTCAATTCCTTTGGTTTGTAAAGACTGGAAACACTACAAGGCACCTAATGCCCTCCTGCAGCTGGGCAGTAAGACCTGGTCACCTATATAAATATTTCTGGTAATCAAATATTCATGATCTGTATGTCAGTGATGATATTTTTGTTTAAGGTATCGAGGAATGCACATTTGTATATGACATTATCAGTAGATATCCTAAGGGTTAGTTTGTAGCATCAAAGGTTTTCTTTAAATTCAAATTTAAAATAAATACAATGGGAAAGATTTTGTACAAATACAAACTGTCAAGGTTTGGCTTGACTTGGCCAAAAAAAATAATACTTTAAAACTTTTTTACCAGCCTCTTTTGCTTATTGCTGCAGCAAAATATGCTATATTAAAGGGAAAGAAACTAATTATCTAGTTTTCAACAACTGGAAATATTCACAGTAAAGACAGAAATTTTGAGGCTTAGCAGACACTGACTTTAATGAACATCCTGGGACTGAGATGTTGCAGGTGTTTATATAAGTCATTCAAAAAGGAATGGGGCTGGTGTTTTTGTCTGCATGGAAATATTTTGAACATTTTTATTCAGCAAAACCCAAACTAGAAAAAAAATGCTCAGAAGAAAGCGTAGTATATATTTTGACTGACAGCACAAACCCTTTGAAAGTGCTAATGTTGATTTCCAGACAACTTTATTTCAATCTATCATAAGCAGATTGCATTTTCAAATTTTGACTGACCTTCTTTTTGCCCTGGAAAGTTTCTAGATTCACTTTCAGTTTTCTGTTATATTCCTAACTACAATTTGAATCTTTTCCTAGCTATTTCTCATATGTATTTTACACAGAGATTCACAGAGAGCATCATCTCTCATTGAACATGAGTTTAAGAATGGGGCAATGGTCAAACTTCTGTTACCTATGATGAGAAACTTTTCAATGTGGACATTTCACATAATTTTCTGTTTCCAGATATGTTTTACAGTTCTCTACTGGCTGATGGGATGGAATGGAATAAACAAACAAAACCAACAAGCTACTCAAATTCTTTGGAACAGACAATGACTAATTAAGTGTTGGTGTCCATGAAGTGTGTCAAACCAAACAAGGGATGACCGGAGCCTGTTTGCCACACTCTTAAACCTACTTATGAAATATATAATTGGTCATCCTGATAATGGAAAAATAAACAACAAACAACTCATAAAACTTGGGTGTGCTGATTTTGTTCAGCTGAAAGTGCTTGGGCAGCTCACAAAGAAACCAAAGCTGATACTGCAAACTCCTCCATCCGAGTGATATTCAAACTCAAGAAATTTATCCAAGTGACTGCAACAGGGTTTTGATATGAAGAACTAGATCCTTAAAATTGTACATGTACTCAAAAAAACCCCAGAACTGCTGCACTCACTTTGAGAATCAAGACCCCATCTGACATAAGATAAAAAGGTATGCAATATCCCATGGGCCAGCTTCTAGCACTGAATATATAATTCTCCTTTTTTCTCTTGAGTTATAAGACATTTTCCTCAGTATGTAGCTCCCCTGGGACCAGCAACATCTAACATGTCCAAAAGGGATGTTGGCTACACATGCTCTTGCTTATGGGGAATAAAAACTCCACTTCAGACTGTTTAATTTCAAAGCAAGCACTTTCTGAGTTGTCCTCTTAGGAAAAAAAGATACTGTCACAATGCAGTTAATTGCTATTTACAGGGATTATTATATCAACAACTTAGTCTGTTTCAATTAATATGAAATAGAATTCAACTGTCCTTCCACCCAATGTCCTAAAAAAGCACTAAATATAAACTTAATTTAACAACACTCTGACCAAATTTAACAATTTCATTAACTGGACTACCTAGCACTCTTTTATTACACAACATACTCAATTATATAAACATAATTTTTGGCATCTGTGTATTTTAATTCAAAACCAGAGTTGGACAGCACAATGCAACAATTGGCAAATCACAATCTTATCTTGGCTTTTGTAGTAATAGTGTCCAAACAAAAGTAGACATTTACTGGCAACAGCAAACAGCAGAACTCACGTCTTTTTCTTTTCACAATTCACAGCATCATGTTGGCATTTGTTATACATTTCTAAGCACATTTTGACAGCTAAAAATGTCCCACATCATACCTCACCATAATGGCTGTTTTACATTATATTTTTGTATCTAATCCACTTTAAAAAAAATGATGATCCAATTATTTTTGGTACAAAAGAATTCCTTAGAAATTCTGGTAATTAAGTCTAGCAACCTGGAGAATTCCTTGAGTGTCCTAGGATTTCTCTTTTGTGATCTCATATAGGCAAATTCAAGACAGCTCCTATGTAAGCAGTGTCCAAGTTGCTTCAAGCATACGAGCCATATCAAACAGATTTAAAAGATTATTGTGCTGCTGCTCTGAAGAAGCAGGAATGAGGTGAGACAGAAGTGAATTGCCACACTTTGAGCTCACTGGCTGACCTTCCAACCTTTCCTCAACTTGTTCCTGCACACTCCAAAGCATAAAACTGCCTCCTCTCTTCAAAAACAGTAAAGAAAATGGTGTTGGAATGTAAGAAAACATTATAACAAGAGATAAAGGGAAGCAGCTACTTGCCCTTTCATTTCTTTGTTTTGCGTAGGAGATAACTGATTTAACTGGAGTTTGGTCTGAAATAATCTTAAATGAGACATGATTGTCCTGATTGATTTGTTTGAAAATCCCATGCTTTCTGGTTTTTAACCTAACACCTATGTGGATTCTATTAAAAAGAGAGGAATAATTTATCAGGATGTTTATGCTGCACTCTTGACGACACTTTTGTTTAAACAGTTTTAATATTTTCCCCAAAAAATTTAGCATTCAGCTCAACAGAGAAAAAAAATTCTTAAACTTCAAAAATGTGCCTACAGAACCTCAAAAGTTCTTGACAAGTACAACATATGCAGGCATTCTACCAAATTTACTACAAGTTTTTATTAAAAAAAGAAAGATTGAGTACTTTAAAATAAAAATAAAGGTTTTAAAAAGGACTGTTTGGCTGTTAAATTTTTGTAGGACAGGTAGGAATCTTTTTGCTTATATACATGAAGGAAAAATCACACAGAGGCTATGCAGCTGACCTACAAGTTTATTTCTATGCATAAATAGGTCATGCAAAATGCACAAGCATGTATGAAAGCCTCAAAATGCAAGTGCAGGGGCTGGGCAAGTGCAGCACTCATGCTTTGCTAACGATAGCTTCTCCCAGATTGTTTATGTAGTGTGCTGAGAGTGTCAACTGATGTGGAGAGTACTGGAAACTTTCAGGCGTAATTAACCTCTGCAGCCTCTTAATGTAGTTTCACCTATAATCCACAGGTCCATATCAGAGAAGAGCAGAGAGTTTGTTCAGGCCGAATTAAAACACTTCACAGGAAAGTGACTGATTAAAGCCAGACATACAGACAGTAAAAGAAAAGGAAAACAGAGGGGGAAAAAAAAAAAAAGAAAGTCATGTGGTGCCCATTATCTCCATATATCAGCTGCAACAGTCCACACTTCTTCTGTGACATCCTGATGCATCAAGGGGGGCCTAAGACTAGCTTTGGCTGATATATCCATCTTAGAATGACAGGAACAGAACAGGTGAAATTATACCTAAAGACTTGCTAATCAGGAAACATTTTTTTTTTGTCACAATATGGAAAAAACCACAATTGCTAAAGTTTTCTTCCCTCCCCTCATCAACACACAAGCAAGAAGCCTGTATTATGTTATTATTTGTATTCTCATAAATACAAATGTGTTTTCACCATAAAATAAGATACAAATTCATGAAAAATCATCCTGGTTGCTCAGCTTGCACTACATCCAGAAAAAAAGGCAGTTGTCCTGCTTCTCCTGAAAAAAATGTCAGGGAAAGCAATGCCTTGCTTGGGGAGGAGGAAGCAAGCACACTTCCTAATGTTTATACTAAATCCATTCACTTAGTACGAGGAATAAAGCCAATGAAGTAAAGGTGCAGCTCTGCCTGTTCCCTTCTACATCTGGGACAGAGAGAGAAAAACCCATGGGGAGGTTTCTGCAAGAAAATCAGCAGTTGTGTGTACAGCATTAAGCCATAATGGGTGTGTGCTGCAATTCTCTAGTATTTCTAATTCAATCAGCCCTAGCAACAGAAGCTACCTAAGCACTGGCTGGAAAGGCTGACTTCTTTATTCATACAGGCATCAGTGCCTTGAACCTCAAGCACTGACTTAGACATTTTATAAACTGTGAAACTTCTTGCCTGGACCAAGAAGTTGGACACAGGCCTGTGCAAAACACAACATTGCTATTCTCTGCCTTTAGCATCATGTCAGCGAAGAGCTTGATTATTTTGGCAAAGAATACTACAACTGTCTTCTCAGCATTTATTTTTTTCTTCAGTTCTTTTCCTTGTTTGAATTAGTTAGCTGTACATGGAACTTTTATAATCAAACATTATTTCATTTTAAAATATTACTAAATTAATTTCATTTCTATGTAGAAGTAATGGGCTTCAAACAAACTTGCAATTCAACTTTCTAAATATTATGATAAAATTAATTTTTATACTTCTAAAAGAAACAGAGAAACATCTTGTCAAACTTATGATAGTGAAAAAGAAAATTAAATTGGACAGCTTTCATGATATATTTCTAGCTAATTCCCAGAAAATGTCATGCTTCTTCTAAACTGACATTTTTTTGGACTTTGATTTTGTAAGAAAATTTTTCTCATTATTTCTTATTCACTCTATTTGGAAAATGCTTTGGCATTTCAACATACTTAAGAAAGTAGGGAAAATTAGTTCTTTCCCCAAAACACCCATTAAATAACATTATTCTTTCAAGTTTCAAGTGCTCTTATATGCAAATCAATGAGATTTATATTTTTGACATTACACACTTAATGTCTTAAATTTACTTTTGTCTACATCACTCATTTGTCTGCATCACTGTGTTCTGACCATAGCTCTTGACAAAGTACTTCAACCTTTTCAACACTTTGCCCCATCAAATACACTGTAAACCAGGCCTAGGCCATACTCAGTTTACTGATGAGGGACTATCTGTTGCCAGGTGGCAGAAATTTGTTTTAAGGCTTACTAGTTTTGGCAATCTTGGTATTCCTCTTTTAGGTCTTGAACATGGTTCTAGTCTAAGGCCAGGCATCTAGAAGCAGCTCTCGAAAGACAGGAAATGAAAGCATTACCTCACAAGCAAAGAACATGTCGAGACAGATCCAACCAGAAGATCACCAAGAAATACTTCAAATTAAACTGCCCCAGAATTTCTTAGGCTTGGAAAACAAGAAATCTCTGTTTTCAGGGTGTGACCTAGTAATTAAAATCTCCAACAAGACACATAGCTCATTAAGTTATGTGAATGTAGCTACCTTACTTTGGATTCAGAATGAACAGGAAGATCACAGAATAACAGAATATTCTGAGTTGGAAGGGACCCACAGGCATCATCAAGTCTAACTGTTAAGTGAATTGCCCACACAAGGGTTGAACCCATCACCTGAGTGTTACTAGTACCATACTCTGACCCACTGAGTTAATCCCAAGGTCAAGACAGTGGGCTCTGCCTTAGCACACTGTTCTTTGTTTAGCAGTGAACTTAGCATATTAAATTTAGCAGAGTAAAAGAAAAAGAAGAGAATACAACTGCCTCCTACATGTTCATTGTGTAGTAAATTGTATGGAATAAAATCTTTGGGTCAGTTAAAGATCTTGAGAAAAGTAACTGAAAGAGCAGCTCTGACTATCACAATATCATAGAATCATTAAAGCTGGGAAAGACCTGCAAGGTCATTGAGTCCAACATTTGGCTGAATACCTTGTGGACTAAACCATAGCACATAGCGCTACATCCACTCATTTCTTGAACACTTCCAGCGATGGTGAATCCACCACCTCTTTGGGCAGCCCGTTCCAGAGAAGAAATTCTTCCTGAGGTCCTACCTGAAGCCCCCTCCGGTGCAGCTTGAGGCCATTTCCTCTTGTTCTGTTGACAGTATTTTGGCTGAAAGTTAAATGTATCTCTAGCACTTCTATTGTGGAACAGCCTATAGCCAAGGAGTATGGTGAGCAAACCTACCTGGTGTTGACTGAATTTGTTAAACTTCTGAACAAACTTATACAATGAACATTGGTGAGAACAGGAGCTGTTGTTAAGTGTTTCCAAGAGGCTTTTTTTGGTCCTCCTTTTCTGTGATTTGACACATTTTTAATTTAATTAACAGACACACACTTATTAAGTAAAACAAATGCCTGTGTCAAGGCTGTTCCTGCAAGAGAGCTCCCAGGTCATCATAAATCACAGAGCAATGCTGTTTACTTCCTGATCCTGGGACTTAAGGCCTACCAGGCTACTAAGTGATCCACCAAAGGCTGATGTTACAAGAAGTCAGGGAAAGACAAGCAAATATTGGTTTGTCATACAGCAAGTTCACCTATTTCATAGGTAAGTTACCTATTACATGGCTTTACAGAACTTCAGTATTCTAGACCAAGAGCCACAAACCACTTCCCACCTACCCACAGCTCCCAAACTGCCACATGTTTGTTGGTGGGAGAGAGGCCATCTGGGACTGCCCATCTTGTGGATGACATGTTCTGGAAATGTGGTAAAGATTTTATTGCTGCCATGCATAGGCTGCTGCTCCACAGAAACTGCCTGCTGGAACTATCCAGTAAGAATGTTTCCAATATGGTTTTGCCTTTGAAATTTATGAAGATAATGAGAAGACAAAGCTTCTACAGTGGTTGGAAGGAGCTAAACAATGAGGAGTTTATTGTAGGAATTCAGAGTGCTCCTACCTCCTCATTGCATCTTGCAACACAAAGAAATATTTTTAATTTCCTTTTCTTTTTTATTCCACAAATGACCTTTTCCTTTGGCTATTTCAGCCTTCTGCAAAGCTGACATCTGCAACTTTTTCCAGGACTGGCTCATGATATCAACTGGCATTTACTCTTGGACTAGGTTCTAAGGTGGTATTATAAGGTGCTGAAATGATATACTTGACAGAAATTGAAATCACAGTGGGAATAAATTGACTACTGTTAATCCAATAAATTGCCAATTTCAGAGAAATACTAGAAATACATAATTGAAATCCTGAGATCCTGGGTCAAAATACCATCTTCTCTCTTCAGAGTGTAAATGGTCATTTTTGATAATTTTATTTCAAATGTCACTCAATTTTTAAAACTTCCTTTACCTTTTTTTCCCCTTTTAAAACCTCTCACGTCCCCTTTATGAATCATACCTAAAGGAAAAAAAATCTATACCAGCCACTCTGTATGCTGTTTCCCCAGATGGAGCTTAACTGTTCTCCAAACACTTCAGTATATTCTTGCTTTAGGTAACATAATTCAAGAATTTATGACAGTAAAGCTAAGATGTGTGATTTTGCTTGTGGGAATATTTAAAATGCTAACATGAGCTAGTGAGATTTAGTAACCTCCAGCTGAGGAGTCAGAACAAGCTCCTAGAGGGCTTCTTCCCTACTCACTTCTGCTAATGATTCCCTGATTGCAGTAGGTTCTTTTCAGACTTGTTTCTCCTGTTGTTCTGTAACCTTGAGTCCTGGGTGAATATATTTTCTTCTGTTAAATCTCTCCTAAATGTTAACTTATCCATACAAGGTTAACAGTATGAAAAGGAAGCAATTAAAGCTATTAATTTAGACTCTGTATCCAAAATCTTATGGTTTTCAGACTATGTAATTTCAAAAAGACTCTCTACAGATGGTAGATTAGTGAATACACTAACAACACTTTAAACATTTATCTTTCCAGATAAAACAAACTCAGTTCCCAGAGTCTTCCAAAGGACACCTTACAGGTTACATCCAGCTCCTAACTTTGCTCATTAAGAACACCTCATTTTCAAACATTGCCAACTTTCTTTACTCAACTGTCTGATGGGCATTTTTACCAACACACAACGCTTTCCAAAACCACTGTATTTAGACAGAATTGTCTATTGTCTCTGTTTAATCACTTTTGTGGACTTTTCTTCTGTTTTCTATATCCTTAATTAGTGTTATATTTATCATATATCTGTCATACATATACATCTAGGTTGGAGAAATATTCTGCTGTAAAAATTGAATGGTATTACCCTTTATCCTTCAATTCCCCTATCTGTTAAGAATGAGAACACCATCCTTGTATTGTAAGCACAAAATAATGAACAGAGTGGAATCATCAGTCTATGGCTTTACAATGGAATGAGCTTGAGTAAAGATAAAACAGAGAAAATCCTGATCTTTAAGCTCTCTGCCTCAGTCCCTGTCTCCAAAGAAGAGAAAAATAACACAGCCATATTTCAAGTTTGGATTAGGGGAGTACCGTAGAGATGAAAACTTCTAACTGGAAAGCATACCTATTATCTATAATATATTACTAGATTTTCTGTAACAAGTGAGAATTTAAGTGCTTACAATTGGTTTTGCTGCAACTCAACTAAATTTCAGCTACTGCTTATGAAAGTAACCACTGAGTTGTTGGTCTGAATATCACTACAGTAAAACAGTCTGTTAGCCTAACACTGGACTCTGTAATACTGTCTCTCGCTAAAGAACTCTTACCCAGTTGAAAAGTTCACCTTACGATATCAGTTATTTTTGTTTAGAATTTTTTAACTTTTTGTTCCTAATGGAAGCCAGTTAGAAAAATGAGGGTGAGAGGTTAAACATACATCTGGTCCCCCAATTTAACATAGAGGTTTATCTTTTGCATGTTGCTGATGATAATTTAGAATGGAGGGGGGAACAAAGGAAAAGCACATTTGTATATTTTTCTGTTAGGAAAACGGCAGCCTCCATTTTTTGTTTGACATATGAAATAGCTGTGCCAAAAAAGCCTGTGCTTTTTAGTTTGTGTTTAATTGTTGAAGCCAAGAAAAGGAGGTGAAGAAACAAGACAGATTTTACTTGGGCTGGTAGGACATAGTAGGCTATAGCAAGCATGGGTCTCATTATGCTTAAGTGAATTAGTCTGTTTCCTTTAAAAAAAGGAGGGGGGGTAAAAAAAGAGGGATTAACAAGCCACCAAGGACCTGCTGTAAGACTCTGACACTTTTAGTGGCTTGTGACAAATGACTTATGAGTATTAACTCTCCTTCAGAATCAGAAAACAAATCTACCATTTGGATAAGGAATGCAAAAAAAGAAAAAACAACAGCAACAAACTGCTACAAGGTCATGCTGACTAGGACTCATTACCAGTGGAACAAGAGAGCTGAAGAACAGATAAGTTCTTTTACTGACTAAACTCTGAAATTGCTTTTGGGTGTCTAGAAATCTCTATTTGTCATCATTTTCCAGGTAAAGACTGTTACAGTCCTTCGGAAGGCATTCAAGTGCTCAAATATTGCAACAATGTCACATATTTCTACTCATTCTCAAGAGGTATTTTGGGCCTGGGATCAGCTTAGAGTCTCTCCTCTGGACTCATTCTAAGAGCTGAATATCTTTCTCGTGTTGGGGCAAAATGTAAGTGTGCTCTTCAGACAGGCCTCTACAGATTCTTTGGAAATTTCATCTCACGTGCTGCATTAGCTGCACTGTCCTGCATTGTCAGTATATCTGAAAAGGGAGTTTTGCATGTAGAACTTCTATAGCTTAGCACACACAGCACATCTAGAAATGAAGAATTTATATATACTTACTGGCTCTTTGGAAAGTAGAAATATTCTGAAACCTCCATGAAAAAATATTTAGTTGAAACCCCAACAGTAAGATTATCATAAATTGTCAATCTGCAGTTGACTCAAACACCAAAATTACATTCTGTTCCCCATTATGGGCTTAATGAAATCTCATCTATAACTTCTTGCATAAAGTACAAGGTAATAGAGAGAATTAATGTTTTTATCTACTGTTTTTTTGGCTGATCATTAGATACTTTTCGAGTCTGCATTGCTGCGTGAGCACATGTATGTATACCTCACATCTGTGACTCCTGTTTAAAAGATTTTAACTGTGATTAAGGTTTGGAGGTCCCTGGATAAGAGACCTGACTCCACTTCCTCCAGCTGCAATTTTTTTTGTAACATTATTGAACTTAATAAAAGTTCTTCATGGATATAAAATTTTGTTTGAACTGTGCTTTTCTCTTTTTTTTTTTTTTTAAATCATTTTAGGTGAAGGAGTTACTGTAATTCAGTTAGTAATGAAAAGCTGTATCAGTCTTTATTATATCCTTAGTACAGCTGGAAAGAAAAAGGTTATGTCTTGCTGACCTTTATAGTCTACTGTGTACATGTATAAAACTACTAGAACAAGAAAAAGAAAGAATTCTACAGAAAAAATAATATAGATATTTTTCAAGAGTGTTTGTCTCTAAATAGTCATCTATGCAAAATGTTTCCTGTTTCATAAGGAGAATCAGCTGTAAGCAGAGTCCACAAATGCATGTGTGGCAGAACTAAAGGAATAAAGCAAGCATGCTGAATTTTGAGCAAATCTGGATAGTGCTTTGAGGAATTATTTGGTGTGTGGTCTGAGGCAAGAAGCCACAGAGAGGCGGAAGTTAATCTTATGTACTCCCCAGCTGCAGATATGTCTTTTTGAGAGCTGACTGCAGCAGGAGAAACTGAAGAAATGACCAAGGGACCAGATTAATTCCACATGAGCCAAGTGTCAGCCTCATTATAAGTGTTTTCACTAAAGTTGAAAAGACTTTAACTTGGATGGCTGTCATTTCAAAGGAAAGTTGTGACATGTAGAAGTTATTGTAATAAATTAAACTGAAAGAATAATGTCTGTAACACTAAAGGGGAAGTATCAATAATTTAAAAAATGGTAGAAAATAAATAAAATCCAAACAAATGATTCTAGTTAACTCCAATAGATTGACAACATTTTTGGGAAATTAAGGCACATCCAAAAATACATATTACATTAATACAATAAATATTAGAAGGATATCCTGCTCAAATTTATTTTACTAATAGGCCTAGACAGTGAAATAAGTTATTATTTTAACTATTTAGTTATGGAAATTATACAGATCCTTGAGCTGAAACACTCTAAGGTTCATACCTTCAAAGCAAAAGAAATTTTAACATTGCTTGTGATTATAATGCTTATACAGCAGAACCAGATCCAGTTTTACAGTACAGATCAAATATGTGCCTCCACTCATCCCGTTTGATTAGGAGATATTTTGCCATAAACCTTTGTTTTATGGTATGCAAAAAATCTGTTGGGTAATCTTGACAGAATGCTTGCAATATATATATTTTTTGGAACTTAAGAGTTTTTCCTGTTGAAAGACAAAAATACCTTAGTGTGACAGAATTCAGAATGAGCCTGTTCTGTCCTGCCCTATAGGAAGACACAATTGCCCTTAGTATTTCTTATATCCAAACCTTTCAGTGAAGAGGATGATTACTTTCTGGGTGTTTTTTTTTTTCCCTGTCATTCACCATGGTGTTACTGGTGTGTTTCAAAAATAACTGTCTTTCATAAGACCCTTGCTTGTGTAGGAAGCATTGCTAACTTCATTTCATAAGCAGAAAAGAGCTAAGGAGAAATTAGACTCAAATAATCTCAGAAATTTTGAAGCACAGTGGATGACCAGCATATAAAACCTAGTATTTCCTAATACTTTATGGAATTCCTTATACCCAAAGTTTAATTCCTGCAGACTATCCTTATGTCAAATTTTCCAGTCACCTACCCTCTCCCTTTAAGCAGATTCCTACTCTGTGCTACTTCACAATCACCAGGAGGACCATTAGTAACTCTGAGGATTCCCTCAGCTTCCTTTTTCCCCTCAGTACTTTCACAGCACATGATGAAGGACAGTCGTTCCTACAATCCTACATCATTTCTCCAGTCTGTATCTATTTCAGTCTTGTTTTGAGACAAAAAATCTACCATAGTCATTCAGAATCTTTCTGAACTTCAAATACCCTGCAATCCCTTGTATAAAGAGAGCTGTTGTTGGACCTTTTCTTTCCCAGACAAACTTGGCTGAACAGCTGTTTTGTGAGAATCTCTTCATTCAGATGAAAAGTATTTTCTCATCCAAAGCCCTATAGCAAGGTATTTTGTACACTGTATTTACTGACAGTAATCATTCTGTCTTCCATAGTGTTCTTAAAATGTTTTTACTATGTCAGTGTGTTTGGTCTTGGAGTCCCTTCACATACAATAATCACCAGCTTTTAAGCAATCTGAAGTTGTTGTTCTTGACTGCTCTATGTCATATGAGAAAAGGAAGTACCAAAGAATAATTAATACAGAGTTTCTGCTTAGTTTAAATGGGTTCATGGCATGTACAGGCTGGTTTCCAATTTTGATTTTTGGGTTATTCAGACACAGAAAGCTGTGAATGAAATGGTCTTTCATAGCACCTGGACCACAGATTTCTTTTTAGCCTCATCACCCTTTCCCTGTCAAGCAGTGTTGCCTTGTCCCCCTTTCCCTGTCCTGTAGTATTTCCCATCATATACTGGCAATAGGAAACATCATAATTCCCGGTTTGCATCGTCTCAGCATCTCCCTCCATAATTCTTGGTCTCGGAGTAGGCTATCGACAAAGCAAAATTCAAGAAATGCACCAAAACTGCTTATATTGAATGTACCTTTAAGCCTCAGAAAGGATATAACTTGTACCTCCCAGTACTTGCCTTACTGAATTTTCTATCAGAAGCTTAAGGGGTATAAACAACTCATTGGACTAAGAAGTGAGCCATTGCTTATGTGTGCTCATGGGTGTTTAGAAGCAGAGGTCATGCTGCTTTATGAATAAAAGCTATCAGACATGACATTAAATATCTGTCTGTTCATAAGAATTGGACTTGATTTCATCATCATCTTCACCTCTAAGAAGCTGAAACAACCACAATTTCATTCCATTTCTTACATTCTACTTAAGAAATGTAATTCTTAAAGTAAATTCTTAAAAGTAATTCTACTTTCTTTTCTAAGGTATTTGTGTCAGAACCACATGAAAAGCAAGTTGCAACGGTTTGTATGTTGGAATGCCCAGTGAAACTAGGTTTGTAGTAATTTTATGCTCCAGTTTACACATGGTGGTGCCTTATCTCAGCTCTACAGCCGGAAAATGAGCTGTTGACCCAGCTACTTGTAAGGGTAGCACCAAAACTACACGTGTATCTTGTATGGGAGGGTTTTTTTAGCATCTGAAGAGACAGTAACCAGGCCTAGATACAGAAACAGACTAAGAGAGTGATGAGGTTAGCTCTAGACTCTTCTTCTGCATCTTTTCATGTTACCATTAGTTTTGCAGTTACAGATCCTCAGTGAGCACAGAATTTCTGTGTTGCAGTTGTTAGCACTAGTGTTTTGACAAGGGAAAGGTGTCCTGTCATCAGAATGTGAACCACATGCACCACTCAGCTTCCTCTGAGACAGGGCAGAGGGGCAGAGTCATGAGCCCAGGTTACAGTTCAGGGGAAGGTTTTCATTAGCTTGTCTCCAAGGGAAATGTGCCACAGGTACTAGGATAATTCATGAGGATAAGAGAGGTACTTTCAGATCAACTCTCAGATTGCCCTGTGCAGGATCAGAAGTTGGACATGACAGTTTTTTTGAGACCCTTCTAACTTGGGATATTATACAAATCTACAGCTTTATTACATGGTTTATACTTTCGGTGTTTACATTCAGGAAAGCCCATAAAGAAAAAAGAAGTATCTAGGAAATAAATGAGAAAAAAAACTTTGTTCTGTTGAAGTTAAAAGACCACTTCAGAGAATATCAGAAGCTTTAGCATTTCCTAAAATGCAATAATAAAATTGTAAAAAGAAGACACTAAACATGTAGTCTTATAAAATATTGTGTTAAATGCAGTCATCTCCTGTTCCACTCTAGAGCACACATTTTTTCCTTTCTCCCTGTAGCAACAAACTTTTAACTATGTATCTGCTTCTAAACTTAATGATAAACTTGCAAAATATGACATATTTGATAACACTAAACATACCAGCAACCAAAACACTCTATTCCACCCTATTCCATGATCCAAAAATCAAACCACTTGGAATTCTAGGATGCCTTGATGTCCTTCAGGTATATTTTCTCTTAACAAATATAGTGCGTAGTATTAGCATACTGAAATTTAAGAAAAAAACAACCAAATAAAGCCATTTTTTCTTCTTTAATACCGATCTTTTAGGTCTTTCAAGTAGTTTATTACTTTCAAGGGCCAGTTCACCTGCCTTTCTGCTTGCAAGTAGTCCATACTGAATTTGATATTAGGAATAAAGCAGGTTATTAATCCTCTTGAGGAGGATAAAATGGAAGAAAACCCTAGAGCAGGTACCAAATAGTATCTAATATCTACAGAATAGGGTCAGAGAAAACATAATGAAATTTGGAGTGGAAAGTTCATACCTAACACCAAGCACACACTTTGTACAAACTCAAGAGGCACCTTAATGTCTTCATAGTTTCAGTCTGTGAGCAAACAGATGTGATCAACCAGGACAACTCAACATCACTGGCAGTTCACAGCTGCCAAAAGGGGTAAGCCACACTCCCCCTCTCCCCACTTCTCTCCCACTCATGACACATGCTGCCCCTATTTCTTTCTTGTCATCCTTTCTAGTACTGATCTGGTACTTGTCACACATCCCACCCACTTCCTCTAATGCGGGCACAATATCATTGATTTATACCCAGTCTCCACTTAGCACTGTGCCTTAATTCCAATTAAATAACATCCTGAATTATTCCAAAATGCTTCAGCATTCCCTCCCCAACTCCCACACATGCTGACTACAGCTGCACAGCTGTGTGTCAGGAACCTAAAAGAAAACTTACATTTCAGTTGTTTCTATGCTATGTTTGAACCTCTAATATCAATGGCAGAATGGCAAAGAGACTCCTCACAATCTCCCCCCCCACCTTCACAACCCCCTCATTTTCACTTCTGCTCCCCATGTAGGAGGATGAGTCAGGAATGACAAAAAACAACTAATTGTCCTTCACATATGTTTTCCACCATGAAAGGCACAGGCATCATATTGCTTTCCTAAATCAAGGTTTATGAAAGATATGATCTTTATTTTTATATAACATTCACAATCATTCATGTTCCTACTATCTATAACCTTTCCCTCTCTTTGACAACACCAAAAATTATGGAAGAGGGGAAATAGAAAAGAAACAAAACAATTTGGTGTAGTTTAAACATTTCCTTTTTTCTTGAAAGTCAGCTTCGATGTGTGTGAAAATTCCTCTTTAACTGTAGAAGATATACACTACTGACAGATTATTTAGAGGTAAATGTGAAAGGGGACAGGCTAATAATTCTTTAGGCTAACTATAAAATAGGGGAATGCTTTACAGCTGACATTGTGAGTATATCAACCCAGTAATTGGATGCACGTGTTAGTAGCAGTAAAAAGGCACTGTCCAGTTGTCCACCTTACATGGGAATCTACTTTGAGCGTATTCTTTGATTTACTGTTGCAATTAGAACTGAATGTTCAAAGAAAGAACACAAGTGACCTAATTTAAAAACAGTGCCTTTAAAGCCACTATTTAGTATGAGACTTGTCTTACTTGTAACCATTTCTTTCCCCTGCAACTTCCATTTGTTGCACTGTACTCATGAAACACCGATATCAATTTTAATAGTCCGCACAATTAATTAATTAATTCAGTTTTAATGTGATTAAAGATTTAGTAATTAAATTCATTCAGTGATTAAAGATTTAGCCACTTCCTCCTGACTCCTACCCTTGAAGATTTTAATTCTCTTCATAAACACAGAGAGCTTTCCCAGGCTGACTTTTCAAAACTTCACGAAACACTGTTTCCTGTCTCCTTTTTACTATGTTGTAACCAACAGAGATGTTGGTTTACAATAAATTGGCACAAGAACCAGAAGCAATTAGGGGAGCTAGGGAAGGATCCCTCTAGTTAACAGAACTAACGTTCCAAAAACCATTGATTATTCTGTGTTAAAGTACCTGAGCAATGAGAGGATGCAAGATAGCAAAATATCTCATAAAAATAAATTGTCAAAGCAAAAGAAAGGAAGTTTGTTTGACAGGTACACACAGTTAGACTAGTGGCACTAATACACCTACCAACTGAGAAATGAACATGGGCTAAGATTAACTAAACCTGTCCTTCATTTCTCATCTGGTAGTTTGGTATTCACAGCCCAGAGTGAGCAAGAGTTGCTTTTCCGTGCAGCCTCATCAAGCTGACACTGCTTGGCAATGCTGATAAACAAAATATTTGTGCTGTTCCAAGTGACAAAGAGATCATTAGATGATATACCCCAGAATATCAGGACTAAGTAGCTCAGTGAGGTATACAACTACAAGCAGTAGTTTAAAGCAAGTGTTTAAATGAGCAAGATGAAATTTCAGCCTGGTGCTGCTTTGGGGAAAAAGAGACTGTAAGAGCTTGATTCAAAAACCTCTTCACAAAATAGAAAATGATGTTTTGTCATGGCATATCAATGCCAAGAAGGGAGTATATAAGAAATCCCAAGCTGATCAAGTAATTTCTCTGCTTTGTTGTCACTATCAGCCCAAATACTAAGCCTAAAAATAGAAATACATTATTCACATATACATTTTTCCCACATAGAATCTTTCTTGTGCAATTATATTGCATTCTCAGAGGAAAAGTGAGCAATGCACATCACAAAAGTTGCTGCTCTGTGTTCATACAGGTACCCATGATTTTTAACTTAACACACAGGTTAGCAAGATTTGCATAGAAAGTTTTTTCTTTTTTTTTACATGAAAGGCTCTCTGCAATAAATGAAAACTCCCCTATTGCAGGATCTGATCTGACTTTCATTTGAAGTGAAAAGGCCCCTATTCACACACACAGTTCAAAGACATCTGAAAGTCATCTTAAAATGCCTTATTTCAAAACAGAGGATCTTATCCTATGAGTGAATGCATCCAAGATGTTTCAGAAGTGTAAGCACATTCTATACTGCTCACTCAGCTAATGCTATCTTCAAGGGAAGTTTTGACCGAGCCACTACCTGTGAACCCTCCTATTAAAACAGAAACATGGCATCTATAAACCTGTACACCCCTTGTTTTCTTTCTTCTGGGTTTTAGGAACAAACTCTCAGTTGCTCCTAACTCTTGGGATATTTTTTTTTCCCAGATGGCTGTAAGTTGGATTTATGAAGACAAAAAGACTTCTTACAACTGTGTATTTTGTAAAGATTTATGACGGGGCTGCAGTATCAGCATGGAGGGTCTACAAGGCAGGAATGCAGTAAGGGTAACAGGAGAGTGTCATGTAGACATTAAATAGTACAATTCTTTCCACATTCATAAATCCTAAGTGCCTATGGTTTTATACTGCTGGTTATAAATTGTTTAACTGAGTTCTACAGACAAAAACCAAACCAAACAAAACAAAAAAACCCCACCCAAAATAAACAACAACAAGAACAACAACAAAAAACCCAACTAAAAAAGAGAAGGAAATAAAAAACTGAAATTGAGAAATCATGTCCTTAGGAACATATACATGTCACAATAAGGAGCCTTTGTTTCAAATTACTTTAAAATGCTCATTAGTATTTCTTATTTTAAGTATTTGGTTTGGTAAGGCCATAAAACAGAACTCTTTGGAGAGTAAACCAGCAAAACACTAATCAGTCTTTAGAAAAATGGTGAAAAGTTCTCACATTAATTTACAAACACATATGAAAAGGAGTCAATAATCCCAAACAGTTAGTTTAGAAATTGTTCAGGAGCAAAAGAGTGTATTTTATCAATTATTCTAATCTTCTTGGGGCTTCATAACTGATATTAAGGTACCTATGGCACTTTATTAATTTTCTGCACTGGAGGTATGGTAAAAAAATGAGTATCAAATGAAGTATACTTAATCAAAACACATTTAATGCGTATAATCCAATCTATAATACAAATACCTATTTATATGTCATGTATATATGCACACAATTAAAATCCTCATTAGTAAGGTTCAGTAGGTCTAGTAGTTGAATGGCTGCTTACAAACTTTTGGGCTAAAGAATGAGGCTCAAAACTTTCGTGCTTTCACTCACTGTGTTGCTAAGCTTATCCCACGCTAACCAAAGCAAAACCGAAGACCATCAGGAACTTCAAGAGTTCGTAAAGCTTAGCATAAAAGATACTTGAATACCCAGAAGAAAAGCCCAGAATAGGTTAGCTTGTGGAAAGTGGCCAATTACTTCTTGCTAGCTCCCCTGATGTACAATTTTATTCTGCAACACAGTGTCTTTTTCTTGAAATAGTCCACTTGGATTTGTCAGAAAGCAAATTAATAGAGAATCTACGGATGCAAGCCCTTTTGGCTTTGCTTGAACTAAATTAGCTTTGAGTTGAGGGTGCAGACCCTTCTCGTCCACCTCTTTGAGCAGAGATGACACCAGGCAGTGGCTGTGCCGCCATCTACTGTAGGTTTTGCATAGCACTGCTTGGTTCAAAGCCCGTAGGGATTCCTCCGGCAATCCTTCCCACTCATCTCCGGACTCAGTGACACAGTGACACTCTCTGAACACGCACCTAAGTAAGAGCCTCATCCTGCAATCTTTGCTCAGGCAGAACTCCCTCTGCAGACTGCAGGTCAGCTGCTGCTAACAAAGTATTGTGTGTTTTGTTATTTTCTCCAAATGATAAGGTCTGTGCTGCAAATTCGAAGTTTGTGTTCCCTCATGGTACTGTGAACAGTTGCCTTAGAAGTCAATTGAAAATTGTTTAGCACTGAGACATACATTAAAGTTTTCTTGAACCAGCTTATCATATATCATGTAGCTTTAATGCATTCCAACCATCAATCTCAGATAGTTTCACTATCTTAGTTAAGAGAACTGTCCATATGAGAGTCAAGTCACAGACTGCACACATGCAAGTCCCTCTCAATTTTAATATATGTCTTAAGCTTCTCTTGGTGATCCCAAAGCCTGAGCCAGAACTATAGTGAAAGCTTTTGTAATTAATTGCTCTTTGGAGGATTTTTGGGTTTGTTTGTCCTTCATCTAGTATATAAGCCTCCAGAAAACACTACAGCTCTCTTTATTTGTGCTTGTGGAGGGCTCTGTCAAGAACAGGGGCAAGGGGCTTCACAGCTGTGGTGCTGCAGGACAAGGTAGCAGTTGTATTTCGAGGACTGACTTCCAGATGTAAGGAACAAAAAATAAAGTGTCCTACATCTATCTAGTGACAGACACCTCCATCCATGCCAAGTGCTGCAAGTTCTTCTGACAGACAGTCAGGAACCACCTGGTACTCCATAGGTAGAGAAAGGATGATGGAATAGTTCCAAGCAATCAAGCTGGAACACAACTGCCAGAGTAAACTTTAATTTAGTGCACTCCACACAATATTTATAGAGCAAATCCATGAACGCTGTTTGAGTTGTTTGAAGGCTGGAGACTAAATTCTGTTTTCTGAATGTTTATTCTGACTTTCTCCAACTTTTCTTCTTACTTGACACTGCTTAATTGGCAGTGAGCCATGAAAGCTGTTGTCTAATTACACAACCTATCATGATCTTACAGACCTACTGATAAGGCTTTACTGCAGCATAAAGGGATTTTAAACATTAGCATATGAGAAAACGAGCCTCCAAATTAGAATATTTCAGTCTTGTGTGTCAATAGTCACTGTGATTTGTTTAGGAAAACATGATTTCAGAGGGAGAAACTAATTTTAGAGAATAGCCTGTAATGTTAAACAGGCTACAATTTAGTGGCCTCTCTAGCTAACCCTCTGCGAGGCAGAAATCAATTCACATGCAATTACTTATTTCAGACCATATGAAAGATACCATATCTTTTCATGGAATCAGTCCAGCTGGGGATTATAGCAGTATTATGATAGCACTGCTACACATGATGCTGTGAAAAACATAGGTTTAGTGAATTCACTTGCAACATTTTGCTACACAGTCTTGAATAAAGGCACAATAAATATATTTTTAAATGATCTCAGACTAAGTCTCTACAGAAAACACAATTTCACACTGCATATTATAATGACTGTTAATCAACAACATAGAACTCTGACTTCTGTCAACCGGATGGTAATAGTTTTGAACTGGAGGCTGTGCACTAGGTCGGCCTTTGTTATGTAAATACAGTAGGGAAGTTACAAGTTTTAGGGTGATGGCAGTCCTTTCTTCACTGCACATAATCTTCAGTGATAGGATGCAATTATGTATAATAAAGATACTGTTTACCTTTATATGAAACAAATTACATTCTCTCTTTCAGCAGATACTCTGCAGATGTGACAGTAACCATGACATCAGTAAGAAGGCCAGTTCTCTTTCTGATGCACTGACTGGAAAACCAGGACACACCATACACATCCTCCTCCCACAGTTGTGGGGGGTTTTTATTGCATTGTAGCCTGAAAAGGTAGGAAGATGTGTATGTATTCAGTGTATTCCACCTCTTCTTGGCAGGATTTTGCAAGAGTTTAAGCATGTGGGTAAGTTTACTCACTTGAGAATTCTGCTGCCTAAGTGGGACTGCTTGAATGTGTAGTTACTTCCCTGAGTATGCTGCTGTCAGAGTGGGCACCTTAGAGCCCTTTTTGGCAGCAGTGTGCCATACAGAATGGTTTGATGATCTCAGAGATGCCTGCAAAGCTGTCAGAATCCTATTTTAGGGGCTAGGTTCTCCTCCAAATCCCAAGGTAATCTAAAAAACACCATTCTAGGACCTCATTCCACACAAATCCATCAAAGTTAAGCCCCCCTCACAGCTCTTTTTTACAAATTTGCCTTTCTATGAAATACAGAAAGGGAGGTGGTAAGATTCAGCTGCTTTGACATCTAAAGTATTTGCAAACATTAGAGTGCATGATAAAGCACGAAGCTTCAAGGTGGAGCAAGAGAAGAAGCAACACATGATACTCCAGCCTTTTCTCACTGTTTGTTAGGTTATATTATGAGTATTTACCAGAAATACAGCTGAATTAACAGCAGTGCTTATCAATACAGCATGGCAACCTGCTGAAGTACTCCATATTTTACACATTAGCTAACAAGGGATCTACTTAATTCACTTTCAGTTGTTTTAACTTAACAGCAGATTTATTCCCAAGTTTATCTGGATTTACGTAAAACAACACAAGATCCAAAATGTGGTTTTTTTACCAGTGAAGAAAGCCTTAGAGTTTCCTCAAGTTGCATAACAGAGCTTACTTTCTCAGCATGTTCCTATAATCACTTAAGATTTGCAAGAGAAAGCAATATATTGTGATTTAGTACAGTTCAATTTGAGATTGCACAGGCAGGAAAACCAAGTAAGGGGTACATTTCTACCGTTAACAGCCAAAATACACATTATCAGAAGCATGCTATTACTGAGCATCTAATTACTTCTGGAGAAAAGCTCCAAACTTCAGCTATGGAGACTGCCATATGACTTTTGCTCTGAAATAATTTATTTAAAAAAAAAAAAAAAAAGAAAAGAAAAGAAAGAAAGAGAAGGACAATGAAACGCGTGTGAGGTCTGTGGGAAGGCAGCCCCAGATGTTTACAATGGAGCGAGTAGCGGTATAGCGGCGCTGCAGCCCGGGACCGGCGGGACGCAGCCCGGCACCGCCTCCGCCGCACGGCGGGCGGCAGCGCGGCCGCGCACCGGCTCCCAGCGCCGCCGGGCACCCCCGCTGCGGGGAGCGCACCCGGGCAGGACCCGGCCCGCAGGAACAAACACCCCTGCTCCGGGAGCGGGGAGGAGGGAGCGCGGAGCGGGCGGCTCAGGGAGAGGAGCGTGCGGGCAATCGATTAATTGTTCCAATACTGCGCTCTCGTCAAGGCACTCTAATGACAGGGGATAATGATTTTCAGATTCGGGAGACAATGTCCCCCACACACTCCCCGCCACTTCCTTGCAAATCCTTCTAATTTGCTCTTCTGCCAGGCGAAGAAACAAACGGTGCTCAGCGAGGCCATTTGCAAAACAAATGTAACCGGAGAGACTCGCAGATACGGGCTGGCGGGGAGCGGCGTCCCTGAGGAGCCGAGCCGAGCCCACCCAATCCTGCCCTGCGCCCCCTCCCCTCCGCGGCGCCACCTCTCCCTTCCCTCCCCAGCCGGGGGCTCGGGCGCTCGGGCCCGGGGCGGCCGCGCCCGGGGGCGCAGCGGCCCCTGCCCGGCAGCGCGGCGGCAGAGCCGTACTTACTGAACGGGCAGTTCTCCTTCTTGGTGCCGCTGACCTTGCCGTTCTTCTCGATCTTGAGAAAGTACTTGTTGTAAGAATAGAGCTTCCTCTTGCGCACGTCTCCTTGGAGGTGATTGTAGCTCCGCACGTGTCTCCCCGCACTGGAAGGAGAGGAGAAGGACGAGGGGAAGGAGGAGGATGATGAAGAAGAGGAGTTGTTGGCCTCCGGGGACAGCATGTCCTGGCCGAGGTCATGGCAGGTGACAGGCACAGAAGACACCAAGAACAGCAGCAGCAAGCAGCAGCAAGGCAGGTGGGAAAAGGCTGAGGCACCATTTGTCAGTATCCATTTGCACATTGTACTGAAACTCTGGGCGCTGGAAAATGTCTTATCAAATGAAACATACTGGAAGGGTAAAACCTGGTAAAAGGCAAGTGGAGAGACGGTGGTTGCTGCTTCTGGTTAGATTCCTCTGAGCTCTGATCTGGCCTGAAGTAAGTGCACCAACATCCATAACTCAGGGGACAAATCGCCTCAGAAGTTGCTGCCTTTTAATCCTTCGAGTCCTTCCTCAGAAAAAAAGAGCTGTTGGTTGTTGGTTTGGTTTTTTGTTTTTTGGTTTTTTGGGTTTTTTTGGGTGAGGGGGTTGCTGTAGTTAATCCTCTTTCCTTTTTCCCTTCCCCACCTCCCCACATGCACACACACTCCCCAACCTGGTTTGAGACTTTCCAGTAGTTATTTTGTTCTCTTCCTCACTCCTTTCTTCACCATCTTAGATGCAGAAAGGTCTGAAAAATAGATGACAGCAAAGTCAATGACAACAACAAAAACAACGACTAAGATAAATAATAACCAGCAGAGAGGGGTGCCGGAATGGATTTTTCACACATACACCTTTACACGCACATGCACTCACACTTTGTGGCTTTGCACCTTCTTCTGATCCCCACCCTCTTGCCTTTTTGCAAATCCCAAACCAGTTGCACAACTCGTCCTTTTCTCACTGACAACCCCAGAGGAGGAAGTTTCTTTGTTTTGCTTTGAATTCTCCAGAACAGTATTAAAAAAAAAAAAACAAAAAAAAAAAAATCCCGAGAGAAAGGGAGAGGGAGAAACCCCAACTTGTCCCCCCGCCCTTCCCTTCCTTTCCTTTCCTTTCCCTCCCCCTTTGGTTGTAAACAGGTTGGAAGCTGTAGCCTAAATGTCAGCGATTACAAGTCAGAGGTGGGATGTGCCTCTGGTGGTCAGCCCTTATTTGCAGGGGGTCAGGCAGTGGTGGGACATCTGAAACCTTTTTGCAGCTGGAGCGAGCGGTGCCTGCTGCGGAGGCAGCCCCGGGAGCTGCCCTCGCTTCCTCCCGGGCTGCGGCAGCCGCGGCAGCCGCCGCCTTCGGCTCGCTGCTAATTGCTCCTAAAGCGTCCTTCTCCTCGGAGCGCCGGCCACCAGCATGGCTTAGAGACTCATGCTTTACTAATTTCCCTGTCTTCCAAGTTGAACCAATCCCCTCCAGGGAGGCTTTCCTCCCCCTTCACTCTTCCTCCAGTCTCCCTCCCCACCCCCCCGCCCCCCAAGAAAAAAAACCCTCAACCAACCAACCTCCTCGCCTAAAAATCCCCCCAAACTAGCAAAAACCAACCCCCCAAACCCCAACTTGTTTTTAGTGGAGGGTTTTATTTTATTTTTTTTGGCAGTGAAATGATTGAGAAAGCCACCTGGAGCTTGTTGCCTGCTAGATCTCCCCCTCCCCCCGCTGGAGGAGGGGTTGGGTGGAGAGGTTGGAAAGGACTATATACTACAGGCAGACCCTGGAAAAGCAGATTATAAACTGGTCAGAGAGAGTAAAAAGGGAAGAGTCATAATTAACTCCTTTTCCTTCTTCTCTGCCAGCTTCCATGGAGGTCTTTCTCCCTCCTTCAATGAATCACTGATTTCTCGCTTCCGTTGCTGAAATAAAAAGTTCACACTTTAGCCTGCTTTTCCTTTTAAGCCTCTCAAGATTTATTGTGTCTCTCTCCCCACCCTCACTCTCCTTGTCTCAAAAGAAATCAGGGCCCTAAATGACCATTTTCTAATTGCTAACATGAGTCGTTTACTGAATCACGCGTCTGACATCAAAGCAAAAGGGATTTTATTGGCATTGCAAAGGTTTCCCCATAAAATCTGTCTGAATACTTTGCTGTCTTTTTAATATTTTTTTAGACTAATGCAGTTTCCCTTGCCAGAAAGAAACAATTTTTCCATTTTCAAAGCTATTTTAAGTAATTTTTCAAGCTATTATTTTCCTGGAGGGGCATACATTGTTGGTTTTTCCTATGATTCCATGTCTTCTAGTGGATCTATCATTTCACATACTGAATGTTATGACAGATTAATATTTCTGGCTCATCACTGAACTGTCCACTTTCCCTGTAAATAACAAGCATCTTCTGTATAATGTACTATCTTTTAACACCAGTATAAAGCATCAGGAACTGACAGGGTATGGGCAGCATGCAAGCTATTATATTTGAATCAGTATTTAACATGTTAAATACCTGTTTTGGAACACAAGTGGATGGAACATTTGCTAAGAGAATGGAATATCAGGGAAATAGGTACAGAAACACTGTGAGTAGCTCAATAAGTAAAACCAAAACCTTTTTGAAATAGAGGCAGTTAAATAATGCAGATCAGTGGAATGCAATGGAAAACCTCCTATGCAATTCCATTTGGCATTTGGAGTAAACCTTAGTTTAAACAACAGAAAATGCAGCAAGAACAAACAGTTCTAAAATTAGACAGATTCATTAGATTAGGATGTTAAATATATTGTTAACTTCACAACAGAAATTAGAAATTATTTTCTCCAATTATGGTGTTTATTCTGGAGAGAGTTGGTTCCTAAATTTATGTGTTCAGCTGCTGGGGGTGACATTTAAACAGCCTTAAAAATGAAACCATTTAATGTTAGAATCAATATGTTTTACGATGTTGTTTATGGTACTTCAGAGTATTTATTCTGCATGTATTTGCACTGAGTGCAAAGCATTTCAGAAATCTTTCATTTTGCAAATCTGATTTAGGCTCTCCTTTTGCCAAAGGCTTTTCCTTTTGGTAATTAATTTTGAAAAAGTAGAGAAACAAAACAAAATGTAAAGGAAACCCCTCCTTTCTGTGAATGCCTGACAGCTTACATGTGTGTCTACAAAGCTTATGTCAATGTTTGTCAAGACTGCTGCCGGGATCATGAAGGAAACAACACGTTATTTCTAAAATTTACATTATTTTGATTCCAACAGCTTAAATTATGAACAATTTCTAAAATATCTTAAAATTTTACATTTAAAGACATCTTTTTTTTTTGTTTTTCTCTTTTTCCTGTCAAATGATGCTGGAAAATAAAGTGAATCTGCATTTTAGGATCTCTGGCAGGAGTTAGAAATAATTTTGGGATTAAACAACTATAATTAACCTTGAAAAAATAGGTACTGTCTTGTATTTATTCAAGAAGAGTTATGCTTAAACCTATTTCTAACTCATGACTATGTATTGATTCCAAGATTTTGTGCTTAAGAGCAGAGAATTCAACATATGCAGAATTTCACATAAGATCTGCTTCTGGCAGGTGCAATATTCAGGGCAGTACTTTTAAGCACTGCAAGGAATAGAGTCCTTTTCTATCCTGTGTGATGACAAGGAGGGCATTTACAAAACAGAGTCCAAATGAAAAGCTGACATAGCTTTTTAGATTATATCTCATTCTTTTTTCTACTTTCTGTATAGCCTTTCTTTTATAGCACAGTTGAATCCCTAAATACCCCACTACTTTGTATTGTCAGGTCACCTCTTAGGTTAGCCTGAGAAAGCCTGAGAAAAGTTCCACAGGAAAGATGCACAATTTAACGGAATTCAATCTGTCCCAATAGATTTGAATCACTAACATAAATGTATGAATGTAGATTATATCTCTGTAATGAGGCCTGAATCATTCTCAGTTACTTCAAAGGCCTGAAATTCAACCTTCCTTTTTAGCAGCAACAATCAGACCTTAATGGGTTTCTTTATTAATTGTTCCATTGCTAAGCTTGAAAAGCAGCTACCTTCAGTATAAGCCCTAGACTAGAAATGGTACCTGCTGATCAAAAACAGTGCTTCTGTTTTGCCTTTTACCACTGTAAAATTCTGTGAAATATCTCCTACATTGCAGTTTTATAAATTATGAATTATGTTGATCCATCCAGAATGAAATATAGTAAACACTTTCCAAAAAATTTGTAAAAAGCAGAAAACATATTTTAAAAATTTTTTTTGAGCTGTTTTTTCTCTAAAGAGTGTTCAGGGAAATGAGTTGCACAGGTGAATTTTAATGAAAAATAGGCTTTTTTTTTAAAATACTTGTAGCAATAGCTTATGTCATGTCTTTGTCTTCTGATCAGCAAGGAGGGATATTCGGGCACTTTTGGGTTGGATTTTGTTTAATTTTTTTGGTTTTTTCCCTAGTTAAGTAGGTGACTTGAATCAGACAAGGATTATTTTAACATAAAATAAAATAAATTTTGCCTTGCATGATTTCCCTTAGTCAAGGTCTTATCTTTTTTGGTGACATAAATAAGTTCTGTTTATGTCTTTGGGTGCTAATACAATCAGCTTACAGATGTCACTAGCCCCTCAGTTTAGATTGTTAGATTGTGATCATGAACATTTGCTGCTTACAGTATGATGAGAGATGCACATGCATCATTGGTCATGGTACCAAATTCTGTTGTTATTCAAGGTGTTGGGAAATTTGCCAGTGATTTCATTGAGAGAGATTTCAGCCAGGATTGTCATTGCCAGAGAGGCAGCTCTGCCAGAAATGGGGTGTAGAATGCCAAATGCCAACAATGGCTCAGATGCTTCCCTTTGTGTGTCTGTTCCAAACTGCAGAACTTGGTATTATTGTAAAACACTGAATCACAGAATTGCAGATTCAATTAAGTTGGAAAAGACCTCTGAAATCATCAAGTCCAACCTGTGACTGAACCCCTCCTTGTCAATCAGACCATGGCACTGAGTGCTGCTTCCAGTCTTTCCTTAAACACCTCCAGGTGACTCCACCACGTCCCTGGGCAGCCCATTCCAATGTTTAATCATGCCTTCTGTGAAATAATTCTTCCTAATGTCCAAGCTAAACCCCCCCTGGCACAGTTTGAGGCCATGACCTCTTCCTGTCACAGGTTGCCTGGGAGAAGAGACCAACCCCACCTGGCCACACTCTCCTTTCAGGCAGTTGTGGAGAGTGATAAGGTCACCCCTGAACCTCCTTTTCTCCAGACTAAACACCCCCAGCTCCCTCAGCTGCTCCTCACAGCACTTGTGCTCCAGACCCTGCCCCAGCTCCCCTGCCCTTCTCTGGACTCACTCCAGCCCCTCAATGTCTTTCCTGCAGTCAGGGCCCAGAACTGGACACAGCACTCCAGGTGTGGCCTCACCAGTGCCCAGGACAGGGGGACAATCCCTGCCCTGCTCCTGCTGGCCACACTATTGCTGAGCCAGGCCAGGATGCCATTGGCCTTCTTGGCCACCTGGGCACAGCCTGGCTCATGTTCAGCTGCTGGCACCAGCACCCCCAGGTCCTTTCCAGCCACTCTGCCCCAGCCTGTGGCACTGAATCTCTGAATTACAAAGACAAGACACTGGCACATAGCAGCAGCCATCAACGAGACAGGTTTGATTTGAGACACAGTGCTGCCTGCTGAAATATTTGCACTGTGTAGTTCATGCCTCCTAATAACAGGGACTGAAGGCCATTGTTTTTATCTAATAAAATATGTCTTAAAACTTGAAAAAAATTTAAATTTCAGTTTTTTTCATCTGGAAAATCTGCAAAATCACAATCTAATCTCTATTTGTTACCATTTCATGTGCCTCCATGTCATTTAAAAAGTGTCAAAACACTAATATTATTCTAATATCTTGTATAGAGTGAGGTATCATATATACTCTTCAGTTGTCAAAGATCAAGACTGCAAGTGGTGTAACTCATCTGTGTGTTTGTAGTTTGAATAAGACACATAAAATCAGAACACTATTTTAGCTGCCTATAGCAGGACTTGCTAGTGAAAGCATACTCCTTGGCTCTTCTATGCATACTGCTTTCCAACCAAATATCCAAAACTGAAGAACTCTAGCAGAGTTTAGCAAAGGTTAATAATATGTATGTTTTACCATTTCCTTTTCATTTCAAAACCGCTTGTGTTTCTAGGTCAGACATAGCAGAGACATGGAAAATGTGTCTGAGATTATCAAAAGGGAGTTCAGCCAGAGCTGGTTCCACCAGCCTGGAGTCAGTCAGTGGTGAGAATGGCCAGGTGCCCTGCCCAGGCTGTGGCTGAGTCCTCCAGAGGAGTGAGATACCACTTGCTCTCTGAGACCTTATGAAGAGCAAAGCGTTGGCTCTACCACAGGTGACAGGTAATGATTAACTGGAATATACCCTTTCATGTTTTTTGAGAAACACAAACAAAAGGTAGCAGCCCTTGGGACTGCACAGGTCATTGTCTTGTGAATAGACCTATAAATTGTGGGACCAGGAAGGTTTTGCTGCACTACTTAGATTAACAGTGTGTGTGTCTCTCTCTCACAGATGCATTGGCAAAACTGTCTGAATGCTGTGCTTCAAGCAAACAATTAGGAAAGTGGTTTATTCTCTCTAAAATGCTAATTATAGTCATTCCCTAAAAATGCATTTATAATTACAGTTTATCTGTTAAAAATAAAAAATTACAAAGGGATGTATGACATTTGAAAAGTTCTGTATGATTTTGTTTGGTAAATACAGCTATTGAGAGAAGAATAAGAAATAAGTAAAAATGCATTCTATGAAGGTCAGCAAGAGGAGATGACAGACCTCCAGACACTGAGCTGCAGTGCCATAAGTAGCTATGTGTGTGGGTTGGACAGTGACTGTGTTTAGTAATGGTCTGCTGGCAGACCATTTTCCTACTCTGTAGCACAAATATAATCAAAAAGGCAGTATTTTCAAGGAGGCACTTTAATCTTAGAGGATTTGTATTTCTTTTTTCATACTACCTTGAAAGAGGACCACTTAGATTTTCCTATAAATATGAGCAATTGAGAACAAACCAGCCAGAAAAAGCCAAGAAGAAGCAAATGTCCATTAGGCCTTTGCAAATTATTTTCTCCTCACACGCAGTGTGATCTAAGCCTGAATTTTCCATGGAGTATCCTATTAAAGCTTTGAGGAAACTTCATGCATTCTGACACACGTTCCACAAGAACCTTTACACCTGTGAATATTCTACGTAATATGTAATGGCAACAGTAATGATTCCCCTCGTCCCCTTCCCCGATACTGTTTTATCTATTTATCCAACATTTTCTCAAGATACACTGTAAACATTTTCACTAGCCCAGGGTCAAAAACTTCCGCTGGAACAAGCTGTTGGCTCATTGGTGACACTGAAGCTTCCATTCCCTGGAAAAAACTTTCCAGAATTTTCAAATGTCATCTTTGGGTCTTTGAGTGGTGTTTACTTACTAGAAAAAAATTGTTTGTTTGTTTTTGTGGGGGATGTAACAGATAAAACAAAAAAAGTTATATGTACTTTTTCGCACACCATGGTATGTACCCTGAAAGTACTCTTATCCAGTACTCTACCTGGATCCAATCACAATCCATTTTGGAAAGGCAAAGAAAGACATATTAAAACTCCACAGCTCCATCCTTCTTGAGTGCTACTGAAAGGGAGTGAATAAGTCACTTCCAGGCTTTGCTCGTGGAACTATTTGAAACAGAGCTGACAGCTAGGAACATCAGCCCAACAGCTGAACACGCTTGCCTCACCACAGGCTACCAGGGTAGCCAGCTGGGCTCCCTCTGAGTTGGTTAATAGCTCACACATTGCAGGGAGAGCTCACACATTGCCTCTTCTTTGTCAGTTAATTTGTAGCAGTCACTGGGATGACTTCTGTGAGTAAGCACCTCTCAGCGTGAAGAAGGGAGATGGAAGGGAGCCCTTGGCTAGCAGAGAAGCCTGGGGCATGGCCCAGAAGGAAGGGACAGCTCCCCATGTCTCCGGCTGTGCAGTCCAGGCTGGAGCTGCTGCTAAGCCAGGCAGGTGTCAGCCTTCCTGAGTGTGGCATCACCCAGGAGATGTGCAGCGTGGTGTCTCTCATAGGGTACATTCCACCTCTATTTCCATGTCATTGTTGTGCTGGGTTAGACACCACCTTTGTGAAGACTATACATTTTCACATATATAGGACAAACCTGTCTCACCAATGATACCATGAAGGCAAGAACCAAAAGTGGAGTCAGCTCGAGCATAGAAGATATGTTCCTAAATGCTTTGCAGCTTAGACTATGCATTAGTATTAAGTACACTTAATACTGTATGTAAGAACACGATGACTCATACATAATTGCCCAAGCTAGATACACTCTTATTATGTAGTCCTGGATTTCAAAAAGAATAGCTGAACTCTGCTGTTTTCTAGTCACTGTATCAAAGAATTAGTCCCCCAAAATCAGCTTATTGCTGAGTTGTGATCTTCTATAAGATGTTTTTTGTCTGTTATAGGGTACTCTCCAGCTGCGGATTATGGTTTTGAAAATGCAGCTTAATTAGTTCTATGTTTATTAGCAGATTGTTTAACTTTTTATTAAGATCAAACACAGAGAAAAAGGATAACAATATGGTATTTTCTTTCCAGCATTATTTAAAATGTTTGCATCATGTTAAAGATTTAAAGCAACTCTCTGAAGAGCAGTCATCCATTCTGCAAGGCTTAAGGATTAATTATTCTTCTTTATGGCATATGGGTAACAACTGGCCACACATATCCAAATCATTGCAGACCATACCATGTTGCCAGTTACTGATGATAATAATTATCTCCTAAATGCCATATTTGGTAAAATTGATGTCACATTTTATGTATCCTACGTGTAGTTCAAAGCAAGAAACTTTAAAAATTACACACCTTTTTTTTTTTTCTTTTGCATGTCAACAGTTGCTAAAATACCTTCCCTGGATGTTTCTAAATAATAGCAATACTACTGCAGGTCTTGTTTTCTGTTATTGTATTTTTGTTTGTTTGTTTGGGGGTTTTTCTCTTTTGTTGTTGTTTTTTGCTTTGTTCTGGTGGTTTAGTTTGGTTTAGGGTTTTGGGTGTTGTTTTATTTCTTTATTTTTTTTTTTTTCATTATTATTTTTGGGTTTTGGTTTTTGGTTTTTTTTTATTTTGGTGCAGCTCAGACATATGTACCCCATAAAGCAGACTGGGATTTGTGTACCAAGAGCCATTAATGTTCATAACAAGCAACAAAAGCCTGTATATATGGTATAAGATCAGTCTGAGTAGCTTTCAAAAGTGTACAAGAACTTCATGCACCCAGAGAATGGAGGAGGTCAAAGAAAGAGGGTTTACATCCATTCTTCCTCTTTGACCCTGTTTGTGATGCTGCCTTGACTCTGATATTCCTTCCAGCCCTAAATCATTAAGTTCTTCTATTCATGCGGTTACTGAGAAGAGAATGTCATCTTGGAGCCATTTATATCTTTCTAAATGATATAAACAGGAAAGGGCAAGTTATTTAGTTGTGGCAAATGTTGTCTGTTGACTGCAAAAAGTGCTACTCACATTCAAATAGAGAAGAGCATATGGAAGGGCTGAATAGGTAGGCCAACCTATAAAATCCATAGCTTAAATATGGGTAAAAAGATTTGCTTAGCTTCTGAGGATTCTAAGACCAGTACTTTTAATGTTGTGTGAACTTCTATGAGTCTGCTGCACAGTTTAACAAAAGAGTGGTTGGTGACGCTTGCTTCAGACTGCCGAGGGCAGCTTTGCTTGTTGGTGCTTTTGTCAGATAGACCTCAAGAGTCAGAAAACACTTCAGCTTAACAATTCTATTATTAACAATTCTATTATTAACTTGGTTAGTTAGTCAGCTAGCAAAGTGGCAGGTTAATGTTTCTTACAAAAAACTTGAGGCATGAGAGAGAGCTAGCTAGATTAATGGTTGCCAAATGGCGATTAAAAGAATTTTAAAAAACATTTACAGATAATATATTGATTCAAACCATACCATTTGATTACCAAACAATCTTTCTATGGTCATGCATACATATTTTTCAAGGAATCATATCATCAGATAAACCACCAGAAGTCATATTTCTGAGGAGAGGGAGAAGAGGGACCTAAAGCTCTTAGTTTCAATATGGTTTACAGAAATTGTGCTCCTCCAGAAGTCTAAGACAGGTAGCTTGTGCATAGCTGCAGTGGACATGTTGTTCCCTGGTGGCCTTCAGAAGAAATGTCTTGCAATTGTTTACTGTCATCAGATGGGATGTAGGGGAGTAGCCATTCATCCTCCAAAATATAAACTTGTCCTTGAAAATCTGTTCAGAAGCTCACAGTACCGTGGACCTTGAGAACAGCCTATCCTATCCATAAAATGTCAGCAGAAAAATGGAGGCTAGGATGTTGTCTCCCAGTATTTTGATTGATGAGTGACACATATAGATGTCATTTCTGAACACTGAACAGAACTAGGAATAGGGAGTGGCCTACCACGAGGAATGACTACATCCAGACTGGACTTTCGACAAAAGCAAACCAGTCAACATCAGCTAAAGTGTAAAACGAATTATCCTCTACAATAGAAGTAAATATACAAGTTGTATCTATGAAGAGGTCACTACTGACACTGATGGTAGAAAAGTAAGTACAAGTCAACTCATGAAATCATGACATAGAAAACAATATCCATAAATAAATTCTTCTAATCTGTTAGAAATCTTCAGGCAAAACTGGGCATGCGTCTGCAGAGCTTTGCGGCCCTTTGTCAGCCTTCTAGAAAATTTCTTGCATAATACAAAACTGGGAGGAGCGGCTCTCCAGATGCCCTGGAGAGTGGTGCAGCCCTTCAGAGGGACCTCAACCAGCTGGAGACAGGGGCACAGAACTTCCTGAAGTTCAACAGAGACAAATGCAGGGTTCTGCACCTGGGCAAGGAATAACTCCATGCACCAGTACAGGCTAGACCTACTGGAAAGGTCTGCAGAGAAGGGCTTGGGGGGTCCTGGTGGACGGCAAGTGGTGCCCGACCAAGTGTGCCCTTATGGCCAGGAAGGCCAATGGTATCCTGGGCTCCATTAGGAAGAGCAGTACCAGCAGCTCAAAAAAGGAGATGCTGCTCCTCTGTTCAGCCCTAGTGAGCCCATGTCAGGAGTGCTGTGTCCAGCTCTGGGCTCCTCAGAACAAGAGTGACATGGAACTCCTAGAGTGGGTCCAGGGGAGATATGCAAAGACAATTAAGGGACTGGAATACCTCTCTTACAAGGAAAGGCTGAGGGAGCTGGGCCTGTTCAGCCTCAAGGTGACTGAGGCTCATCAATGTCTGTCAGAATCTGCTTGGCAGTGTCCAAGGGGACAAGAGACAATGGCAGAAACAGATGGATGGGAAGTTCCACCTGAACATGAGGAAGAAATTCTTTACTGTGCAGGTGACCACACACTGGAACAGATTGCCTGGAGAAGTTCTGGAGTCTCCCTCACTGAAGATATTCTGTGGACAAAATTCTGAGTAACATATTCAAGGTGCAGGAGGGAGAGAACCTGGTGACCCACTCTGGTCCCTTCCAACCTCACTCATTTTGTGATTCTTCGTTCTTCTTACACCTGTGCTGAAGTAGCTGCATATTCCAATAAGTTTCAACATGACAATACCTATGTTCAAAGCTACAGGTAGAGTTAAGTACTCTTAGGGCAGATTTATTCATCATTTCCTAGTCATACTTTCAGATAGCCTGTAAATACTTTGATGTTGAAGTAAAATAGTAAATAGTAAGAAGTTGAATTCTTTTTGTAGAAGTCTGGGTATCAGGAGTGAGATGATAAAGACTTTTAAGATAGTAAAAATTATCCAAACTGTAAGGCTCAGAAAATTATTTTTAAAGGCACTTTTTCAACTCTGAAAGATACTAACATTTTCATAATTTTCAAAGTAGCTATTATGCATCCTCTCCTCTCAGGAGAAATTAATTTTTATGGATTGAGTGCTCAGTTCTTTTGGTGATCATTGAGAAGAACCATTGAAGAGCATTGAGAAATTGTTTGATCATTTTCATATGAAGTTTCAAAAGACAGTTAGAAAGGAATTTGTTCTAAGTTGACCTGTTCTGGTGCAAAGACTTGTTTAAATATTTGCTCAAGTCTTTATCTATAGTTTTTCTGATTTTTAAGGAAATTAATAGATTTCAATAAAAAGCTTATCAAAATGCTTGCATTACTAAGTGAAAGCTTTTGTAAAACTACAGCCCAATCAAGAACAGAACAAACTTTCTCATCCTTTCAAAATAATTTATTTTCCATTTCTTCTTATAAGGATCCTCTCTCTAAAACTCTAATTCTGCTGAACTTGAAGAATAAACAGGATTCAGATTTCAGTTGATTCTGGGCAGATGACTTCAACAGATTCTGTGTGGTTTTCCTCCACTGACCAAACTGCAGAAGACACATTAGTGTGTGGCAATTCTAGAAATTCCCTGGAAATTCCCAGTGTTAACTAAGGAAGACAGTAATTATTGCTCATTCAACGTATGCTGATTTCTTTTTCATTTGGTATATATTTTTGGCAATGTTTGTAATTGTGTCATGTGTGCACATCCACTAAAAATTTGATTTAGCATTTCATTTTACTCAGTGCACTGAATACCTGTGAGACAGTATGAGTGTTTGATCACGTTGTAGTGAAAAAGATCAGTACTGTGAAAAGGCTTCTACTTTTATTTCTAATCCCCACATTTTATTTCTAGCTAAGTAAGGGTTTGTTCTCTAATAAAATAAAATAATAAAAAAAAAGAAAATAAAAGAATGTTAACAGTCCATTAAATTCTGGGACATGAATTTCTTCTAGATTAAAAATGACATTTTCTTTAAGTGCTGATTTTTTTTTCCATAATAATTTCTGTCTGATTTTAATTTAGAAAGACAAATGAACAACATTTGAAGTATTCAAGACTCACTATTGCATTACTGTATCATATGAATAATTTTGCCTGGTAAGTGAACATTTGTAACCAATTAGTCTGAAGAATGCATCCTTAGAGCTGAGAAAAAGAGGACCTCATCAGACCCTTGTTCTGCTGTCTTGGGCATGGGTCTGCTGTGACAGCCTAAGTAGGATCTGTGTGTGATGCACCAAGGTATTTAGCTGTGGATAGTGGTAGCAGATAATAACAGATAATCTAAGTTCCTTTTACTCCTCTAGTACTGAGATAGAGGAGGAATCTTTTGCTGGTGATATTATCAGCCTTCATAGAAAAGGGATAGTCACAAGATGCTATCTTATTCAGAGTGCCTTCTTCTGTCATGATGCTGTTTATTTGCCCCTCTTACTTAAGGCTATTTTACCAGTCCAGGTCCTGTAAGTTGTCCAAGACTAGTTCTGAAGCCTGTGTACTCATAGAACCTCTGCTGTTTTGAATTGCATCAAAAATATGACTGCAAGTATTGAGCCAGGTTTTGTGCTGTTTTCTATACAGATATTGGATATGAGAAACTGCACCAAGAATCACATCATCAGATATCCAGAATTTAAACAAATAATGTAATAATAAAAAGTCAGGAAGTTGTAATTTATACCAAATCAAACTTTTCAGAACTGTTTGTGCATACACACACCCTCACTCCTGACCCACCTACCAGTAGTTTTTTGCAGCTCTATAGGAATTAGCTGTAATAAATGTGACAGCAGGTTAAGATACTAAGGACCTGAACCAGACACATACAGTGTTTGATTCAGATCCACAGATGTTGTGGATTATGACTTGACTGTCAGAATGTCATTTCTTACTAGTAAATATAAGATACCTAAACATTCATTTTTATAAGAAAATGTATGAATTACAAAGTTGGAATCTGAGCTGAAACTCTGCAAGAACTGCCAAAAATTACTGGGTATCTGGAGACATCTTTAGGTTGAGAGTGAGCTCTGTTTCTGTGCAGTGGCGCTACTATGAGAATCTGCTCACAATAAAGGGCTTCAGCACTTCTGATGATCACCATCACAGTCCCTAAGTATGATGCTTGGTTCCTCGAGAAGAAGCTACATCTTGATGCATCTAATCTGTTGTCTGTGTAGCTAAAGAGAAAGCCTTTTACCCAGCTACCTAAATACCAGCCAAGGTGCTGATTCTGCACAGGGGAAGATCTCTTCTTCTCATTTTAATTTATAGGCACATCAGGTAGGTCTTTGCACAAATGAAACAGATCTGAAAACAGAACAGTGATCACTTTTCACCCACATTTCTTCCTAATGTGATAGCACCTCCTCTTTCAAATCCTTCTTCCTGAAGCAGATTTTGGTCTTCTCTACAGTACAAAAAAGGGCTTAAGCTGTGTTAGGTGAAATCTCTCTTTATCTTCTTAATCAATTCTAATGAAATTTTTCTACTTTGTGTGCCTGTGTCCAGAAAAACACCAGCTGTGACCTAAGGCTAAACTTTCCTGCTAAAAGATCTGTGTTCCAGCTATTGCTCCAGTGTATGTTTAGGTATTTTATGACTACCTAATGAAGAACGAATGAGTGGCAATTGATAATTGAGTCTGTCTTCATGTTCAAGTAATTTGTTGTTTGATTGTTAACACTCAATGGATTGAATCCCTCATGGAAATAGGAGATTTAGTTTCAGAACTCCAGCAGGACATGTGCTGACACCATGATATATATGTACCTATGATATGTATGTACTAGTGTGCAGAGTTTCTTGGTCCTGTCCAGTTTTAGGTGCTCAGGTGCATTTTAACACAGTAGAAGTTGATCTGTAGATGCCAATGCACCTTTGTTGAAGCCTAATGCTCCTAGGAACATGAAACAATTTTTGACCAAAGGCTTTCAAGATTTCAATTGATTAGATGCCTAAATCTGCCTTAAATCCTGTTTTGGATTCTGCAAATAACCCTGGTTTTAACATTATTTGCCCAAGGGTATGGTGGTGGAAAAATTGTCTCCCAGTTTCCTAAAATATATTTTGTCTTTACAAAGGGTAAGATCACAGTAAAAGATTAAAAAAAAATGCAATTTATGACAGATTACCAAGACATCACTAAATACTTCTCAGAGGAAATCTATGAAATTGAGCTACAAGCTGTGCTTGCTATGGCAACTCAGAAGGCCAGTAACAGAAGCAAGAGCAAAATCTCCAGAATCTAAGTCTGCTACTTCATCTGTGCAGCACATTCTTTCTTCTCATATACTTGGAACAGTAAAATATCTGACAAAATAAAATCTTGCTCATCTGTCTATTCAGTTGATCTTTTGCTTAACTGATGTAGTTAAAAATTTCAAGAAATAAACCATTGAATTTGCTTCTCTATTTCACAAATATGTCTTTTCTTTTTTTAATTGCTACCAGCCTTTCAGCTCTGTAGCTTTGTACATGGTACATTTCTTTAAAACATGGTAACAAATTAACATCCGTTATTGAAAAAGCTGCCATTTTTTTCATAAATACTAGAGCCAGGAGTAAGTATCATGGCTATCAGGTCAATCTTGTGTTTTAACTTACGCTGCAGAAAGTTCCTCTTTCCTGCATGTATCTTCCACATAATCCCTGCATCTAATAACTTGTAGTTAAAAGGAGCTTTGCAAAATTCTCCAGCAGTGGAGTCAAGTCAACACTATAAGGAGGAGCACAGTTTGAATGTGACCTTCACTGTCTTCTGGACTAAAAATTTATGAATCTGTGCAACATCCTTACCCCCACTTACCAAAAAATGAACCTTATACAAAGAAAATATGTTCCAGTTACTTAAAATTCAAGAAACTGGTATCTGAATTCAGAACATTTATTTTTGTGTGGAATGTAGAAACTTAAATTTTATTTTCTACTTTTGTTGTATTTTTGACATCTTAATCTTCTCCATCAGTTAAAAAGAACAAAAAACTTAGCTGAACCTGTGTTCATAACCAACAGATGCATTCAGATGCAGATTTTATCTCTCTTAGCTCTTTGTGTCCTGGAAAATTGGTTTTTTACTCTGATGAAAGAAAGATTAGTTTTAATCCTACAGAATGCTGTAGATTTTCTTCTGTGAAGCTAAAGATAACAGAACTGATTCCATTGTATTTGTTGTCTTAGATTATCAATCCTGTGGAAAATATTAATGTGAGATGAAGTGAAGCCTCACATCTTTACATCACTGTTTTCTGTGTTAGTCAAAACGTTGCAGTGGATCAGATCTTACAATGCTGATATTTTTTTTTTTTTTTGTATGATATTTTCTTTGGAAAAAACTTACTTGCTACAGTTTTGTGGGAAAACTAAAAAAAAAAAAAGAAAGAAAGGAAATAAACATTTACAGGCTTATTAGTTATACTGGAAGCTTGATAATTTAGACTTGGGTTTTATTTTCTTCCTATGAAAATGCTAGAAAGTTTCCAAATAGTGAAGACAAGACCAAATAGCCAGTTTGTCTTTATTTAAAACTTCTTTTTGTAAGTTTAAATGCCAGCAAACATTAGAAATAAACCAAATATTTCAAGGAAAAAAATGCACCTTGTATTTTTTCCTTTCTAATGCTTTTGGATACTGTGTGCCAACATGTCCCAGTAAAGTGTTGCCATCATAAACTTTTTCATGTAAGTTCACACACTGAAAGAAAGGGTACCCAGACAAAAGGCTGTTTACAATTTCTGAACCTACACCCTGTTACATCAGCTGGAAAAAGGTCTCCATTATTATCTGTATTTTCTGAATCAGGCCAACAGTGTGTTAACGTGGGGTCTGTACAAGTCTTTGCAAGAGAAATGACCAGATTGTGGTATCCCAACCTGTTATTTGTTGCAGTAAAGTAACTCCAATGGTGAGTTTTGACATCTTTCTGTGCCGGTCTCAAGGTTTCAGAGTTTCCAGTGTATGATTTGCCTGCAATCCAGTCAGCCGAAGTCCCCTGTAGCTGCAAGAACTGCAGCCACAGAAGAGGCAGTGACAAGCAATCTGAAAGATTTGGAAAGGAATTTGTTGTGAAGAATGTCTGTTTTTACCTTCTACTCTCTCAGCACTTCAGTAGAGGGAAAAACCTCTTTTGTTCTACAAGATTGTCCAGCACATTACATTATGCTAAAAGTTGTATATATATATATATATACACAACTATAATAAATGACATCTACAACAACATATACAACAATAATAAATGACAGGTTTTGCCTTGCTAAGGGACTTCGATTTCCTGGATTGACAGAAGATATTATTATTAAAGTACTCTATTACACATCCATTTATATAAAAAAAGACACTGTAACACAAGCTGCTACAGTCAGGTTTATCCCTGAACCAATACCATTGCCAAAGAGTCTACTGTGCACATTTTGGTAAAGAACTGTTTTAAAGAAACCTGAGGCCCTGCTGATAGGCAGTCATTTTAGGAGAGCACCTACAAATCCTTGGAGAGATTCAACATAGCAGAGGTTGGGTACGCCACAGAATTTTCTGTTTCTCTACTATTTGTTTTGCGCTGACAGCCTGAGAAATATTTTTTTTTTTTTTTTTTAAACACTGCCCAAATTTCTTTGCCTTGCTGGCACAGTTTGTGTCAGAAGAGACATGCAAGCTTGGTGCTGTCTTTATGAGAAAGTTGCAGAGGTAATAGTGTAACTTTGGCTGTGACATTGGTGTCATTCTTGCCCTTAAAATACTGGTTGTAATTGATGCCTAAATGCTTTCTTTATCATAGACTCTTATAGAAACTCATAGGTTACACTGAGTTGGAAGGGACCCATTGGGATAACTGAGTCCAAATCTGGCCCTGCACCACCATGTGTCTGAGAGTGTAGTCCAAAAGATTCTTGAAGTCTGTCAAGTTGGTTCTGTGGCCACTTCCCTGGGGGTCTGTTCCAGTGCCCAGCTACCCTCTGAGTGAAGAAGCTTTTCCTGATAGCCAGCCCAAACCTCACCTTACACACAATTCACACCATTCCCTCAGGTCCCATCACTGCTATCAGAGAGATCAGTGCCTGCCCCATCCTCTTCCCCTCCTGAGGAAGCTGTTCCTTTCCTTTAAAATCCATCTTTAACATGAATGGGGCAATTTGCCTTGTTGCAGCTCAAGTGGGATTTCCTATTTAAAGAGACTGTTTTTTCTTTCCAAACAAACAAATAACTAAATAGTCCCAACACAAAAGACTGTTGAAAAACATCACATGCATGGAGATTACTGAATGACTATAAGACCTTTTTGATCTTTCAGCATGGACCTCTGAACCCAACAAAATAAACAACCCAGATTATGTCCTAATTGTTCTTTGTGAGCAGAGCTGCAACACCTGGGTGTGTGGTTTCCCTTTATAAATTAAAAGGTCAAGCTCACCCCTCCTCCCTTTAGGAAAACATCCTGTGCCTATACTCTCAGTGGCCTTAGGCAGCTAATCAGTTTTGCGCCAGTGGGTTAGTTGTGTGTGTGAGAATCTAGTTTGAATGTATCTTACCCCTTCCCCCCCATTTTAATCTCTACTTGTTGTTTCCTTTCCTGTAAACACTCTTACTATTTAATCATTAAAGGGATGATGCTTGACGAATGGGAGCACACTCATATCAAGCCCTGAGCTCTGCTGGCGTGTGATGTGAATGAACTGATGTGAGCTGCATGAATAGAAGGGACCTTGCCTCCCTAGGTCTGGACACAGCAGGGGGCATGAATTTCCAATCACACCAGCATGCTGTAACAGAAAAAAAAATAGAAGGGAAAATAACAGTTTCTTAGAAAATGGCAAAAATGGTCCAAGGGTAGGGTGATTGTATTATCACATATAAACACATAGCATGCTCCCACCATTTGTAATTTTCTTTTTCTTTACAGAGGTAAAAACATCTTCTCAGTATAGTGTTGACAATCTTTTGCTTCACTTCTCTACACTTGGCATGTTGGTCCTTTCAAAAAGACATTACATTTTACAAATAATTCTTACAGAGAAGATTACTCTTTGGGGAAAAAATGTATTTTGGAAAACAAACAAACAGTCCAAGTGCTAACACAGAAATGAGAATACCACATATATATATTTAGTGTTTAAGTCTTTACTCAGCTGAATGCTGAGCTGTAGCTGAAGCCCACAAAACCTTATGTAATACCATCTGTAATAAGTAGATAATAGTTGAGTGTGTCTGAAAAAGATACTTGTTCCTTGAAAAAAAATAAACTTTTATATATATCTAGCCACAGAATTTTTTTCTACTAGGGCTACTAAAAGAGCTTTTGGGATAGTTGGAGGAGATGTTACAGTGGCTGCCAAACTGCTACACTGGCATAATTTCATTTCTGAAATATATTCTGAAATATAAGAATGTATGTTTTCTTGACTGGTTTTTTTTTGTATGTTTTTCTTCAGAAAGAAAGTTTGTTGGAGGTGTTTCATAGACTGGTCACACTGGTTGCCTGAATTCAGTTATTTGGCATCTGTAGCTGATGGGGTTATTTTTGTTCCAAAGATTTTTGTTTAAATCTTTGCCTTGTATTGTATTTCTGTCCCCACAAAACTTTTGTCAGATGGTGAGAAAATTTTCCTTCATGAGCACAATAATCTAAGGTATTGCAAGTTTTATCTTAAATTTAGTGTTCTATATCAACAAAACCTTTCTAACGTGGTATCCTCACAAAAATACACAGGAACAAGGGAAATCTGTGGCAGGTAAAATCTGTTTATGATTCACCAAGGCATTATTTTTTAACATGTAATGGTTCTTCAGAGGCTTTAACTGAAAGATCCATAATCTCATTATCATTTCTGTAAAGCAATTAACGAACCTGTTTTATGCAATATAGAAGCTATCTTTAGCTATAGGGCAAAAATGTGTGGTTATACATCCATATCTATATACCATAGTATCAATCAGCTAATGTGGTTGAACTTGCAATAATATCTCACTTCTCTTTCCCTGAGCTTCATGTGCTACAGTGTTCCCATCCTTGTTTGCACTCAAGTTCTTTCTAAAGGCTTGCTACCAACAATGACAATAATTAATGAATGTGTTTCAAGGCTTCCCAGTACATCCTGTCATTTCAGAGCCTGTCTTCTACATTGTAGGCTCTGAGAGGCAGTATTTGTTTTCATGTTTTGTCTTATGCAATGCCAAGCAATTCATTCTGTTCAACAAACAATAAAAGTGGATGAAATTTTGCTCACTGTTACACTTTTGCAAATCTGAAGTCTTTTAACTCCATATAGAAAGGAGAAAATGAATATACTTCACATGTATTTTTACATGTCAGTATGAACCTGTGCAAAGCAGAAGCCTATCAGATTTCAGAATGAGGAATTAATTTATAAAACTATGAAAAACTCTTAATTGGCACAAGCAAATATTTTTTGGGTAATCTGAAGCATTCTAGGTGTTTAGTGTAGCTTAAGAAATGGTGGAATCATAGAGTCATAAAACTGTTTAGATTATAAAAGAACTTTAGGATCATCTGGTCTGACTGTTAGCCAAACATTGCTGAGCCCACCACTAAATTGTGTCCCTGAGTGCCACAGTTATAAGTCTTTTAAAGACCTCCAGCATTAAGGTGTCCCCTGAGTCTCCTTTACTCCAGGCTAAACACCCCCAGCTCCTACAGCTGTTCCTCACAGCACTTGTGCTCCAGACCCTTCCCCAGCTCTGTTGCCCTTTTCTGACCTCACTCTAGCACCTCAGCATCTTCCAAAACTGAATACAGGATTCACTGCCTGCTTCTGCTGGCCACAATATTACTTATCCAAGCCAGGATGACATTGGCCTTTTTGGCTACTCAGGCACACTCTGGCTCACGTTCAGCTACCATTGGCCACCACCCCCAGGTCTTTTTTTCCACTGTGCAGCTTCCCAGCCACTCTGTCCCATCCTGTGGAGCTGCCTGAGGTTGTTGTGACCCAAGGGCAGGACCCAGCACTGGGCCTTGTTCAACCCCACACCACTGGCCTCAGCCCATGATCCAGTCTGTCCTGATCCCTCTGCAGAGCCTTCATCCCTCCAGCAGATCAACACTCCCATCCACCCTGGATATTATTGAAAAACTAAATGGTGCCCTTGATCTCTTTATTCAAATCATTGCTAAAGTTATATATCCCAGTCTAATGGGGATATATAACCCATCTGACTGGGTTAAACCATGACAGAAATTTATCTTCCACATGCTCCAGGAATGTTATAGACTGTTACCTCTCCTTTGTATTATATTTCTAGCAGAATAAGTTGAAGTGTCCCATGACCACAAGCTCCTCCAAACTGTTAGTAGAATATTTCATATTTTCCTCTATCCTGACTGGGTGCTCCATAACAGATTCCCAAGACGATACCTGCCTTCTTGGCCTTCCCCCCATCCTTGCCAATAAACACTCAATCCTATTGTCACCATCTTTAAACTTTAGACAATCAAAACACTCCCTAACATACCCCACTGTTCCCTCATCATTGCCTATTGAATTTATATATCTATTACAGCACCCCAGTTGTGCAAGTCTCACACCACTTTTTTTCATTATTTCAGCTGCGTGATTGTTTGAGATAGCTGCTCAATGGCTCCTACTTGTTGTCCATGCTATGAACACTGGTGTAGCTGCACTTCTCTTGGGCTATTGATCCTAACACCTTTTTGTGTTTAGAAGCCCTAATTGCTAAGTCAGTGTTTTCAGGTGGTTCCATGGTTTCTAACAGATCAATAACCCTTGAATCTTTGTCATTGCATGAATCTCCATTCCCCCTCTCTTTCCACTGAAGCAGCAAGACTGAAGGACTTTGCTACCACACTGTCCTCTGACATTGGCATGCCACCCTCAGGCCTACTCTAGGGAGCCTGATTTTATCCCTTTCACTGTTCAAATCTACTTTAAAGCTCTTTCAGTGAGCCCTACTAACTCCTGCACAACAATCCTTTTCCCCTTTGGGACAGGTGTGCCCCTCCTGTTGTGATCAGGCCTGGCGCCATATGGAATGACCTGGGATGAAAACCCCCAAAATTCTACTGATTACACCAGGCTTGGACCCTGGTACTTATCAATCCCTGAAAATGCAGGGATAGAGGAAAAAACACTTGCTTTTGAGCCCTCATTCAGTCAGCCCTGAAGTCTCTTCTGATTGCCCTCAAATTTCTTGTTGCAACTTCACAGCTTTCAACCAGAAAAATGGATGAAAATCAGAGAGCAGTATTAGAGCGGGAAGATTTGTTTCACATCTTTAACCCGGGCTCCAGGCAGTCAGTAGTCTTCTCTAGAAAATGGGTCCAGTTTGTATACTTGGCCTCTGTTCCCAGAAGAAAACCTTACTGTTCCTTCTTCCCACACTATCACAGTTTCACACCATCCATGTATTATAACCCAACACTGAGTAAATGCAGTCCCCCTCTTCCCACTCTCAGTTGAGCTCCTTCAAAGCCTAAAGAATTTTGTCTGACACTTTTATTGTCCAGATGGTTTGTGACGTGTACAGATGTTATATTTGGTAATACACAGATTATCAAAACATGTCTTGTTACTCACTTGAGGGTTATGACTTGATGCATAGATCTATTACGAAGACTGATAGTCTTAATAAATGCTAATCTTACCAATGTAAGTGCACAGAGATTTTGTTGTTGTTGGGGTTTTTTAAAAGATGCTAGATGGCACTGCTAGTCCAGGCTTTATTTTGAACAGCTGGGTTTCATAAAGCTAATTGTGCAGTTATGAAAAGAGTATGTAAAGTATTACTTAAACTTGACAGCTAGTGCATTCTGAGAAATATACACCATCATGCAAACAATAATGTTTCCACTGTAAGTGTATTCAGGTTGAGGTCTATAAACTCTAGTTAACTGCATTCAAAGTCGTGAAATGATATTCAACAAATATACTTGTGTTTGCATTTTGTCTGCTTAATTTCTTCTTCATGTGCTACCTCATTTTGAGTTATGATAGCATGGAACTTGTTCCATGTTTTATTTTTTTATTCAAAATCTTGGTTGTGGTACTTTGAATGCTTTTTTAAATTTAAAAATTAGAAATCCAGCAGTGAAAAAATATAGTTTGTTTAAACTGGAATAATTTCTTTCATAAATAATATGCTACTCATGTTGAAAGTCATAAAATAATTACTTTGCAGTTCTGCATATTTAAGGACCAATCTTCATTTTATTCATTTACTGTAACTTCTATTTAGTCTGTGGTTTATCTTTCTTTTTATGTTAGGGATTTGTTGCCATTATCTGCCAACAGGTTAGGGTTCCATTTTAGAAAATACATTTTACAATTACAATTACAACTAAAACAGGAGTGTAGAGAACAAAAAGAAGCAATCTTTGCAGTAAAAAACTCCAGTAACATGCAAAGTCGCTCCTGCTGCATTAAGATTTGTGACTTGAAAAAGTTTATACAACGTTATTGACTATTCATTCTCTGTTTAGTTAGTATCAAATTCCCTTCTTTTGTTAATTGTGCAGTAAGCTTACAAAGAAACTGCAAATTCTCAGCCTTTTGGGCAGACAGTTGGATACCGTGTCTAAGCGTTCGGAGCAACCAAATGGAACCTGCACCGTCCTGACCACTGGCTGGGTCACTGGCTGGGGCTTAAAGACTCACCTGAGTAACTCGAGAAACCCCTTCAATCTCCCCTTTTGATTTGCCTTTCACACACCAGTACTTTTTATTTCTTCTCATCTGTCTGCTATCATGTTAACAAGCAAAGGAGAATCTCGTCAGTTCATTGACAGCATAATAAAATGGGATTTAGATTTCAGTATTTGAAGAATGGCTTGCTTTTAGGGTTTTATGCTTTTGTCTTGTACTTGTATTGCCCCAGTGATCAAAAAAGCCTCAGACCCCACAATGCACGTCATCAGCCCTATGAATTGTTCACCTGAGCTGTCCAGTCATAACTGGCAGAACATATAGCATATACTGAACTCTATGCCAAATTTTGCTTATTTCTCTGGAAAAATGAATTATTAAATAATGAGTATTCTATTGCTTTTCTCAGGCAATTATTTTGATCTATATAAAGCTGAAGATGCAAATATAACTCAACACATTTGAATGATTGTCCTCTAATAGAGTACCCCAGTTATGCAATTCTCCCCACCATTTTTCATTATTGCAAATTCTGCACAATGAGACCTGCTTCTTTTCCATTTAATGTACATGGTTGTAGCTGCATTTCTGTTGGGCTAATGATCCTGCCATGTTTTTGGGGTTAGAAGCCCTAATGCCTACATCAGCATTTTCAGGTGGTTGCAAATAGCTGAAATTCATTCCAGTTGTAAATTAAGTGAACTGATGAGGTGAATTTGGCCTTGTGTATCTGCATAGGAAAACTCATACTTCCTCTTGGAAATCCAATGCAAATGTAACCTAAGATTATTGCTTTGAAAATCTGTACAGGTGATGCTCTCAGGTGCTAAATATTTCATGACTGTTGAGAGATGTTGCTTGATAATGATATGTTTAGTTCCTAGATGAAAATAAGTACTGCTTTGTAAAAGGAAGGCAGGAACGAACATTGGTAGATGGTTATTTATTGTTGATGGGACAACTACAGTGCAACATAGTCCTGATATACTTGCAAGATACTCTAAAATACTGCAAGAACATTTATTTTTATCAGGCTGCATTATTTCAAGTGATTCTTTTGCATATATGTTTATGTTAACTCTAATATATTTTATCTGAAAAAAAAAGTATGGAGACACGTATCAATCTGAAAGCCAAATGTTCTGGCATTTATGGAAAAAAATCCATTTATATGTTAAACTTTATGTTTTACACAAAAGTGAGTTTCACCAAGTATGCTGGCTACAAATGCAATAATGTCTATTAGGATAAACAATTATGTGTGTTAGTTTGTCAGATGTTCCTAATTCTGCATAATTTAAATGCTGTGAACAGGAGAGGTGTGCATTATTTATCAATTGTATATGTGTGGATTAGTTTCATGTGAGAGAAATCTGAGTAAAGATGTGTAATGTGCTCTATCTATTATTAATCAGTGCAATAGGATAGAGCTTAAAATATCCTAGTACGTAATAAACATCAGTAAAAATTTTAGACTTGTGACTTATGTACTGTTTGTGATCCTTGTTTAAATAATTGTGATGCTATGTCTAATAATCCTGTAATGTAGGATTTGATGAGTTTCTTTTTTTTTAAATAAATATTTATTCAGTTTGCTGTTCTTATTTTAATCTGTGTCAGCAAGGGGGAATTTAAAATTCTGGCCTCCATTCTTCAGAAACTCCCATAACATAGTAAAGCACTTGCTGAGAATTTCCTGGGTTTCCCATATAGATACAGGGTATAAACAGCAGACTTTCAGTGCAAGGTTGGGTCTAAAACTGGCAAAGGTGGCCCACAAATTAAGGAAGCTGTGTTCTTCTTATCAAACTAGTTCCTGGAAAATAATCCTGAATTAGTATTGCTACCATGCAGAGAAAAAACTCCAGATGGAATCCAAACCAGCTGATCAGAGTCACCTAAGCTAGTCTAGGTGAAAGGTACTGAATAAAGTGTTGTTGACTGTAGTATCTTTGTTCTGGTCTTGGTGCTTTATGTATTTTAGTCACTATTTCAGAAAGGGATCTCAACTGTAAAAGCTTGTGGAGTACCAAGTGGGTGGGACACTCAAGCACAGCAACCTCATGAGAGGTGGGGATGTGGGCTTGTGCTGAGAGGCAAGTTTTCTGCAGAGGAGAAAGGTTGCACTTGCTTGCTTCTGCAATCTGCTCAGGAAACTGGGGATTTGCAGTTTATCAACTGCAAATCGAATCAACTGCACCAAATTACAAGCCTTGATGCTTCTTCCTGTCTTCATCCAACTCAATACATTTTTAGTTTTGTTTTCTTTGTTCAGTGGAGAAGCTTCATTAAGAGGGTCTTAAACCCTCTTAATGTCGTGTCATGATGACATGATCATCAGATTAGCCAATACCTGGAGGATTTTGGCACAGATACAAAACTATTTTTTCATAATCTGCATGTGGGCTCTGATCTCTTAGTGTAAAAGGGAAGGCAGGTATACCAAACATCTTTCAAATGAAAGGGCTTGCTACTCCTTTTTTTGAAGGTCCTACTTCCACTGGAGTTCAGTAGACATGCTCAGAGCATTAATGCTTGCTAATAGAGACAGGAAGTGTGACCCCAAATCTAGAGTTTTTTTACCTATATCTAAGTGGTGATGTCTGAAGTGTCTTGTTGACAAAAGAGTGAGGAGAATCTATAATGTAGTTGAGCAAACTTTGGGAGAAGGTCAGTTTTGACTGAACTCTTTTACCTACAGTGACATGATCTCCCTTGACCATAGAAATATTTGTGATGACAATGTCAGAATGGGGCACCTGTATTGTAGACCCCCACAGCTCACTGGAAGTGTCTTGGCTCCAGCCTCTATCCGGCCAAGGAAAAGTGGTAAGTTAAGTAAGGATCAATAAATAACACTTAAGACAGAAGGTATTAGTCTTTATATAGAAGCAATGTATTATATTCTATACTTTGATTATTTAGTAAATTATTTATCTATTTTAGATAGATATTCATAATAATAGAGGTGCTGCAAAATTTAGGAAGGTGTTGGTGATAGAATTTCAGGGCTATTATTTTGGAATTAAATGCCTAAATTGGTTCTCAAGCTAACATCAGGCACCTAAAGCCTATTTTTAACACCATATAGCTATTCTATTTATTTCAAGATTCAAGTCTAATGCTAAAGGCCTGATCTGCTTGCCCTGGAGACAGACTTTTGCCATTACATTCAAGAGAAGCAAAATTGGATTTCATTTCTGTACACACATAGTAAATCTGAGGTATCAACAAGCCCTTCCTGACACTACAGTACTTTTTAAAAAACTGTTTCATTTTTAACCAAGTTAATTAGTTTCCAAGTGAGTAGGATGCTTTTATACCCTCTTAATATTCTCTTTGCAGTGTGTTGGTTGCCTGGGGTAGAAGTGTTTTTAATTAACTATATGCAATAATGAAAACCATGAGAACGACCTTATGCAGAAGTTCTCTCTTTCTGATGTTACATATAAAACAGCGGAAGTCTTAACAATATTTAACACACAGCTTTTTCTTTCCTCCTGCTCCTTCCTCAACACCCTCCAAGCCACAGCTCCAGCTAATAATGGAAGTGTTAGAAAAGGTTGTATACCAAAATTTTAGTGTTTTGTAAAGTGTGTCCAAGCAGAGGATTTGACTAATTTTGCTGGTCAGAAGAGACAGCACAGTCTGAAAAGAGAGGAAGCAACTACAGTGAGAGCTGCTTTGCATTCTGCAGTGTCCTAGAGTGTGATTGTGCATGACAGTCAAGCACATGTATGCTTAGGGCTTTTAATGAAACAAGTGGGATGCCCTGCTCCACTTGCACATTTGTTATTTATTCAGCTAGCTCTTGCTGCTGTTGGATCTCTCCTATATCCTGAACCCTGTGAGATGGATTATAGTTAGCCTGTTGGGACTTAATAAGATGGCCAAATGCTAGGGGTTGAGCAAGCAGGACTGACTCTGCTCTGGAGTCTATGATACAGGCCTCATTTTTTGTGTTAATTCCATTGCAAAAATACATTTTGATATGGATGATTCTCATGTTACAACATTCATTGCAGGGTGTAGTCCCTGGTAAAGATATGAAAGGATCTGACTCTGCTCCTAGGGAAATGGGCAGTAGTTTTGCAATTTCTTTTAATTAGGGAAGGACTGAAATCCTTGAAAAAAGGACACAGCCTTAATAGGAAGGCATATTTTGTTCTCTCATATGAATTTAAATTTCTATTAAATAGGTGAATTACAGCCTTTGAAAATATTTTAAGGCTATTAAGTTTGCATGAAATTGAAAACCTCAAGCTCTTTTTTGTGTGCCACTAGTGGGCAGAATTCTGTAGACTTTTGGGGCTAATGGCAATCTCCCAGTCTGCTCTGTTGTGAGTTCTGAACTCTTGACAGAAATTATTCAAGCTTACTTTGGCGGTGCAGGGGATGGCCAAAATTCCCTACAATAACACAAAAAGGCTTAAAGAATTAGATGTCTAAAAATAATTGTGGCTCTGCTGTTGAAATATATTTAAGAGTATTAGGGTTGCTGGATATTGTTATACATTGTGTCAAGAGCACATGACACAATGTGGTTTTCTGCCCCTGAGAATAATGCTGCAGACTATCGCTTGAGCAGGAACTTGAACCCATGTATTACTATTTGGTATGTGCTGCAGAATAAGATTTGGGCATATGCTGTACACCCTTGTCATCTCATTTTTTTCAAGAGCAGACAAATGCTCAAAATGCAGAAGAGGAATCAAGTAAAATTGAGAATTCATCAATTGTCTATTATGATAAAAAAAAAATCTTCAAATTGAAGGAATTTTATATAAGAATTAAACCTGTTGTAGATCATAGATTTGAGCTTTGCAAACTAAAGCTGAAAGTACTCTAAATATAGACTATTTTGAAGTGAAAATAATTCTACAGCAATTGAAACTGGTGTGTGTAGTCCTTCCAGGACCATTGTATTAGGCTTTCTAAAATGCTGCTGTATCAGGCTAAGAATTTCTCTTTGTTTGTTGGCCTGTTAGAGTTAGGGAGAGCCTTTTGTTAATATATATCCATTAATTAATTTCCCAGCATTTGGAAAATGTTTAAACATTTAAGTGCAGGACTGTGTGCAATCACTCTTCATGTAGACAAAAATCAAGAGGGTATTAGATAAAGCTGAAAGAGCCATTATGAACACAACAGAAGGTAAGGTATAGTACAGTGATTACTATTCACAGATTACAGAATTCACAGATTAGATACAACTTGTTCCATCCTATTGAAAAGAAAAAAAGATGGTCTCTCCTTGTCTCATTAAAATCCTTCCTGTGAAACTATGTATTTATCTATACCTCCACAAATACACTACTACAAAAGTGTGCAATTACAAGGATCAAAAACTCTCCATAGATACAGATTAATGTTTCTCTGGAGTAAACACCACCTAAATGTTCAAAAGAGGAGCAGGGGCTTTGAAAAGTGCTTGGGATAACTGTAATATTAGTTTTCACAACAGCAGTATCCTGATAGCAAACAGACATATCACAGCATGTCACCTTTTGGCAGATAGCTTCTGGGCCATAATTTGCATCTCTACCAACTGTGCTTGGGATTCCAGAGTATAAATCTTTGTCAAATTTGTCCAGTTCTGTCCAAAGAACATTGCTATGAGAATTACTGAGAAATTCAGTAATAAATTTTACCATTGGAAAAAAAGAAAAGAAAAGTAGGAGATCATGCCAAAGATGACTCAAAGCCAATTTTCTATTTGTATTTAAATATTAGTAGCCTCATACAGCTTAAACCCTCTTATTGCTTTAAAAAACAAAAGTAATACTTTGTCAGATGTGAGAAGTATGAGTCAGCTTTCTACTGGCTAATTGTACATGGCAAACCTCATATTTTAAGAACATTTGTGACTAATTTAATGTTACTTATTTGCTTAATTAGATGACCTTTAAATCCAAGCCCAAATTATTTTATAAATATTTAGCTTTCCAATAAAGCTATATCCAGATATCAGTCATTTGATAGGAACCATCTGCAACATTTGAACTTTCTGCATGTTAAAATGCTTTTTTTATTCTTTGATTTAATCCTGAAGGCAATTTGTTTTTTTACCAATGCTGACAATGCGACAGCTAAATTAGATCCCTCCTCTATGGCATGACAAAAGCACACAACTGAGACTAAAATCAAGGCCAAGCATGGATAGGAACTCTGAACCAGAAAATTGCTGAAACTTCCTGTAGACCATGTAGATTTTGGAAATGTGAGGGCTGTAGAAGGGAGACAAAAAAAATCACACAGACAATATAATGATTTAGATATAATGGTTCCTACTGAACTCATGTTTTATACAGATAAATCTCAGTGTTACATAAAAATCTCCATATTATTTTGAAACTTGATATCTAATCCTTTCTGTAAGGACAATAAAACAACTCATGATAAAAGGGTACTATTGATAATAGTATTTTATCTGCTATTAAGCAAAGAAACATTTTGCTGGAAGCTACTGGTCTAATGCAGTAACAAATATGTCTTTCAGCCTCTTATGGCTTCTGTTCATTTTATCTTTTGTGCCTTCTACTGATATTCCCTTTAACTATAGCAATGCCATCTGAATTTAAAAGATAAGCTGTTAGCTGAAGTATTTCTTACTGTTTCACCTGTTCAAATTAGATTTAATAAACCAAAATATCCCATTACATGAGATAAAATGTATGTATTTCCTGACAACAATAAATACAGTTCAAAAGGGCTTTTGTGTTTTCTTTGATGGAGTTTGTGCGTGCTGCTGTTAAGTTTTAAGATAAACATCTGCAGAGTTTTCTTGATGGTGTGATGTCAGGTGCACAGAGTAGGACTTGCTAACCTCTGGTCAAAGAAATACCTCAGTGAAAGGTGATTGCCCACAAGCCATGATTTTCAGAATTGGACCATCTCCATTTTTTGAATAATGAATGTAAATTATTGAGCTTGTGGCATGCAGTCTTCATATATAACTCATGTGTAAACCATATTTTACACTAAGAAAATTATTAATGTAGTTCCTCATATTAGAAATGGAAGCATTTTATGTAAAGACAAAGGAACAAATCTAAAGAAGCAATTGCTTTTCTATAAGCAGATATTTTTCAGTTGTGATACTGACATGTTTTACAAATAGCAAGACATTTTATTAAAAATTGTGGTAAAATCTGTGTTAATTCATGAAATACTCATTTTTATTTTATTACAAAGCTCTTCATTTTCATGAAGCATATTTGGAGCTTAATCAATTTGCAGGGTTTTTTTGCTGTGTTTTGCATTTCTCCTATCTTGCTTTTTTCAAAGAAACCCTTCCTGTGTCAGCCAACTTATGCATACGTTTATCTTCTCCAGGTTGTGTTACTTGTAAATAGCTTCTAATCCTCTGGTCATAATAAGCATATCTATTTAAAAAGTTGTTGACTCTGGAGTACCTAATTTCTGGCATTAATTTTTCCAGTTTTCCCCTTCCCCTGGGCACTTGAGTGGGCAGGGGGAACATTATGAGGATGAAATGCTTTAGCATACTCACCCTGTAGGGCAGAGTGTATGAAGATCACAGCTGTCACTACCTCTTGGATCTGGATCTTATTAGTGTCATCAAGCAGTGAATCCTCTGTAAATAGAGGCTGGACTTTTCCTTCCAGGTTAACAGGCCTCAGAATGAACTCAAGTTCACCAAACTTTCCGCAGCTAAGTAAACTCAGCATTACTCAAAAGTTTTCTACAGCAAACGGGACTGTTGTTCCTACAACAGCCCCAAGGAGCTATTTGATGTCTGCAAATTGACTGGAGTGTGAATGTGAACCTCTTGGGGGCTGCCCCTCCTCCTGCCTGAAACCTGCCCCTCTTAAAGGAAGGCAAAGCTGCTGAGGCTGCAGTCCCATGGAGGGGAGGTGTGCGTAGTTCTTCTGCTGTCTCAGCCAGAGCAAGCTCTGCCTTTGCTACCGGTCCCATTCTTGTTATCTGCCATGTGAGATGGTCAAAGTGGGGACCAGGGAAGAGGAATACAAAATGCCTTTGTGCAGGAACAGAATATATAAGTAAACAGTTAACCTAGAAAGCAGGAGGGTGTGAGAAAAGGACATAAAAAAATCACTCTAACCTCACCCCTTTCCCTTATTTTCCCGATCTTGTTTCTTTGTTTCATTTGGTGCTTAATAAAGAGGGAGTTCATTTTTACGAAATATGTTCATGATGAATCTGTTACCTTTCTTTTTTAGTGTATTAAATACACTTTTATATATATGTGTGTGTGTGTTTGTGTGTGTGTGTATATATGTATATGTATGTATATATATACACACTATATAGTATACATCCTCCTATAAAGACAATGTAAACCTGTGAATGAAGTTTAAACAGATACCCTACATAAGCTGAGCCTGGAATGCTTTGGAAAAATACAGCTTTAATACCTACAGATTTCCATGGCTTTCATGTCGTAAAAACTGGCTGTCTGTTATTAGAAGATTTTTTCAATAGCATGCAGTAGTTAAGAACAACATTGTTAATAAGAATAATCACATTTCATGTCTAATGCAAGTCTTTTTCAGAATGCCATCAAATTGCTGGTGAGAATGGATAGAAAGAAATAAATGTAAAACAGACTCTCTTTTGTTAGAGGTCCTGAGTGCTGCTATTTTTAAAAATACTGGACTACAGCTAACAAGTAAAGCTAAATACTAGAGATTAACAACCCTAGTGCATTCTGGGTTGACATGGGAATTACAAGTGACTACAGAGGGAAGTGTAATCTGAAAGTTACACTACATTAAGAAAGAGCAACACCAAGATACTAAAAAAATTTCCCATGAAAAGGGGTGGAATCTTTCTCCTTCTCATTACTGCTTTACATTTTTTGGAAAGCAGATCTGCTTGCCTTTATAAACTCTGTTTATCTGTGAAATGGATAATAAGAGACAGTTGCATGCCACAGTTATGTCAAGATATGTAATTTCTTTCAGATGAAACTGAGGTACACAGATAAAAAAATGTAAAAAGTGTGTGACTATAGTTCAAGTTTCAGGGTTTCAGTCCCCTAAGAAAATAGGCATCCCATCTCAGTGAATTCTTGTTCTTGGATCCTTGTACAGCAGTGATGTCTGCGAAGAAAGGGGAAGAAGGTAGGTGTAAAGGGTACCCTGTAAAGAAAGGATTACCCATATATTTTTTAAGCAATCAGCATAGGAGTAGGAATAAGGGGTAAGGCAGCATGAGTCTCAATTACCTATGACACAGGGCAAAGATTTTAAATTCTGTCTCATTAAACAATTCTTCATACAGATCTGGAGCCTTTCTTCTAAAGGACCCATGTGGATGTCCCAAATGAATCCTCTATAGAACATTTTCAAAGGTTTCATTAACTTTAATGTGTTTCTACTTTGAAAGTGAAAGGATCTTCAAAATATACATAAACACCTATATCCTCTTTAACAGCAACAGTACAAGAAGCTTGATGTATGAACTGAAGCAGAACAGAGTGGTTGAAAACTGCTTTGGGACTAGGGTAGCTCATGTCCTGGATTTGCTGAAGAATGGGTTAATGCCACAATTTTGTCAAACAGTACAGTGGTATTTGGTGATGAAGAGTTATTTTATTAGGAAAAAGATCTGTTCACAGAATAGTGCCACCTAGCACCATATTAGGACATCAATTTGTTTGGCTGAAAGAAAGAATGTGACCTATTCACCAGCCTTACTCGCCGCAGAATCCTGGGTTGGAAGTCTTCCACCCAAATTTGGCTAGACTTAGCTCTAATGTCCTTGTAAAGTGTCAAAGTCAATCTAAGATGGGGGTAGTTTGTGAGTATCTTTTAATTTCTCCCAGAAAACCTCTCTACTTGAAGTCTGATTTAGCAAAAAGGTGGTCAAGGGAAAAAAAAAAAATTAGTCTGGAGCTTGTAATTCAAAAGACTGTTCAAGGTTTCAGTGGCAGGTTTAGTGGGATTTTTGACAAAGACTGGGTTTTTGAGACAGAAGTTCTCTATGAAAATTAAACAGGGTTTGGAAGTCTAAGTTGTGTTCTGATTTGATATCCCTGAAATCAACTTCAGATATTTCAGTACTTTAGTTTTACCTAGTTAATTTATGATGTTGTTGACTTATAAGTGCTCTTGGCCTGTTCTGGATCATGAACTTGGAAGACTTTTAGCCACTAAGTAAAAATTTTCTCCTGGAACTGAAAGCTGCTTTCCTAGGGGGGCTTACTGGAATTGCAAGCCAGTTTACTACAGTTTTCCAGACATCACATCTGAAAAAAGCGAGAGAGGAAAAAATAAAAGGTTGTCGAGCATGCTTTTAAAAGAACTATGTTGCACATCATTTTATTTGAAAAGTCTTGGTTTTATCTTGGAGATATTCCTTCTACCTGTTGGAGGGAAAGGCTAAGAAAAAGTATATCTGCCACCAACCAGAAGATAAATTTAAAATGTTTTCTCAGCAGTTCAAAAATTTTTCTGAAGAATCTGATTCTGATGTCACTGCAACCAGATGAAGTAAGTTTATGTAAATATAACAACATTACAAGCTGTTGATGGAGTGGAATCTTTGAAAGATGTAAAAAAGCATTGTGAGATTTGACCCTTTGTGATCTAGACTATTATTCAAAACACTCAATGACATCTAGTCCTATTTAGATTTTTAAATTCCAAATTGAAAGCCTGAATAGCAGTAAGTCAAGACTGTCAAAACCAGATTAATTAATTTAGACTTTTAACTTGCTTTTAAGAGAATTCCTGATAAGTTCTCAGTCTCCATTTGAGTTTGCCATAATTGTTTCCCAGTCTAGCTACATGATCCAAACACTTCTTCTGCTCAGCTCACACTGTCAGGGCCTGCTTTGGGTTTGCCTGTCTTCTGGCTTTGGTCTGCAGAGTTGGGTGGTATGGGATCCACACAGCTGCAAAACAAACACTGCTATGGTCCCTTGTTTGAACAAATCAGAGAATGTTGGAAGGAAGAATTAAAATGGTGACAAAAATTGCTAAGAGAGTGAAGGAGAAGGCCGTCAGAAACAAATTATCTCTCTCACTTTCTATGTGACAAGAGAACAAGTACTACTGCAGATTATTTCTTTGGCTATTCTGTGGTCCTGGGGTATTATCCTTCTGATTTCTTTCAGGAAAGTGTCTTTGGTGACAGTACAGTTTGAAAGAGTACAAATAAGATGAACAAAGAAGAGAACAGAAGTTCTTGTGAAATACCAGTAAAATTAGAACACTTGTTTTTTTCTCTGTTATATATTCAACTTGTTGGACACCAGTTTCTTATATGTACACACATTAAAAATGAGGAATTTTTTTACCAGACTATGTTTTTGTGCCTTTTTCCCCTTTTCCTATGGAAAGATTTCTGTTTCTTTTTGTTACCTCAAGACAGAAAAGGTAAATAAGAAAATCAGCAGTAAGGGGATGTTGATGCTAAATGGACTCAATATCCTCAAAAAGCAGTGGGATTAGTTGCTGAATGTCATGTTTCTGGCAGCCGTTTTGTGGGCTATCTAGAATTTATTTGTTTTAATTGTTACCAGTTGTGTGCTTATTTCTGCTAAATAAAGATGCATGTAGTTCTAAAGGAAGCTAATAAACTTCTCTTATTCTTACTAATTCTGGAAGCTAATGTCTGAAAATGAAAATATGAATGGTTAGCAAGTACATGTATCATAAATTCCAATTTATCCCTGTCTTCTATAAATTTTCCTTCGGAAAGACCCCTCACATCTTTTGAAGTAAAACATTACACAGGCCAGGTGTTAATAACCACACTAAGACAAATTTGGCTTGCAGTTCTATTAGCATAAATACAAAGTTATGGAGCTGCCTTTCAGTAGGCCCCGGGGAGGAACAATGCACATCCTCTGAGACTTCAGAATTATTCAAATTGATGCTGTTGTTCTTGAAATATTAAAGTGAATGATGAAAATGGGGAAGCGAGCGCTGGCCAGAGGTTAGCAAGAGCCAAACAGTGTGCAGCCATGTCCATGCTGCTATGCTGCTTTGCCTCTTTTGCTCATGACCTGCAACGCCCTAAACACTCTAGTCCTGGATCTTTGTGGAAAGGCAGTTACAAGCTGTGCCAAACTCTGTGATGCTTTTGTGCTCTGAATACATGTCCTCCAGGGTCTAGGATGAAACCACCACATTCATTTGCACTTGAGTAAAAACTACATTGTTTTTGCAGTCATTTGGCATCATGTTCAAAAAATATAAGGTCAAATTCAGCTCTTGTGTTGCAACTCAAATGATTTAAATGGCATTTTGCCCACCTACATCAGAGCTGGATTTGGCCCATCATCTGGATCTACTTAGTGAATACTGTGCTAAATGTTCAATGCCTTGCACAGGGTTTTAGTTATGTGCTTACCATTTAATTAAACGGGAATTGTATTCTTAGGATCTTATCCAAATTATGAGGCTGTAGGACTCTGAAGAGAACTTATTTTTGTTAAGGTTTGTGCAGCACAATTTAGAATTTAATTTACTTCTTAAATTTAATGGATTTTAAAATGTTGTACAGATTTATTAGTTAGTGTGTATCTGCAGTTTTGATGATCAAGGCAGCAGCACAGTAAATCAGAAGTTTTTGGAAACAGATTCATTATTTGTCACCATCTGTTAAGCCAAAAGTGATCAAGTAGTTTTGGTCATATTTGTTTTTCATACAAAATTAAGTTTTCAAATGCATTTAATTTTTCAATAAAAAAATTTCCTAAAAATCCCTTAGGACATTATAAATGTTTTGATTTTTGATGCTCAGAATGTCTTTGTTTCACAGAGGACACTCTTATTTGCTATAACTCACCTAAACCGAGTGCTTGACATGTGTTCCTCCAAGATCTTTGTAAAAACAGTACTCTGATGAAGTCTTAAAATGAGAATTTCTTTCCCCATTTCTAAGAATCTGGTTACTCTAAGCATGAAAGCTTTCTAGAAGAGAAATTAGCCTAAATTTTTGTTTTAGAGAAAGGAATCTAAATTTCAAATTGTCCTTCCACTCTTGGCTGATATTGTTTCAGATCTCATTAAATCAAATAAAAGCAATTATGGGAAATTGCCCAGCTAAGGCACTTAGCTTTAGATTTATCTAGTGGTTGCTTTCATGTAGATGTAATTTGTCTATCCTGCCTGGTTCTAAATTCATCAGTAGTGTCTGAATATCTTATGATTTGGAGTACTGTTTCATGATCTTGAAGCTTTCTATGGACTGTAAGGTCCTTTCTCTGCTGTGTCTGGAAGTTCAGTTGCTACAGGCTGTGTGAGAAGTAAAAGAAAACATGGAGTGAGTTAGGAAGGACACAGTGAACATGTCAGGGGTGAATTCTGCAGAATACTGAATATACACATATAGAATACTGATAAATTATGGCAAAATGATTCTCTAAAGCTAGTGAGACAACATATGGAAAGGCCATCTCTACATGAGCTTTCTAAAAGCAAGTTAAATGAAGTAAAGATGCAAGTGCACAGAACTAGTGTTGAGTTGAGGCAGTGAATGCAGTGATGTGAATGCAAAATCTTTGTTCCGTACAGGAGAGCTCTACTCCTGAGCGACGGATGTTTGAGCATTCTGAGGCTGACCAAGACATAGCCAGTCAGAACACAGACCAAGGATCCTGGCTTCATTGCAGCTTATTCTGCAAAGGTAATCACAGAACAAGAGCTGAGAAGCTCATGTGAGTCAAGGACCTAGATGTTTTGCAAGCCAAAAAGGCAGGAAGCAGCAATTGTAACTAATTGAAAACTTGAGAGATCTGATCTGATGCAATACTAGGACAATCCACAGCATGTTATTGACAGAAAGTCAGCCAGTAGGATTTTATGGTGTATCACCTAAAGGTAAAAGAAACTAAATAATGAGCTGATTAGACATCCTTCACAGACATAGTTTTTGAAAAGTATTACCAAAACTGGAGGACATGTTAGTTCTGATCCCACAGAGAGCTCAAGACTGTTCATAGCTTTTTCCTGTAGTAAGCAATGTAAAACACTGGGAACAAAGTACATAAAATATATTGTTCTGACTGTAATTAAAGTGAGGAAAAACTCACTGAGGAATGCTCTGGATTCTCCAGAGAGCAGTAAGTGATATATCCTAAGTTTTTGGGAATAGAAGATTTTCTCAAGCATTCAAATTATTTATTTCAACTCTTTGTATGGAATAGAGTACCGCAACTTGGTATGAACTAGAAATATTCTAAAGCTTTCCAAATGTGTGTTTTCAATTTAGAGTTCACTCTTTAACACATAAGAAGATGAAGCAAGTTTAAAATAATGTCATCTGTGCTACTGCACCTCCAGTCCCAGAACTGTTAAAAAGAACTCAGAAACTTCTTCAAGCGGGGAGGAAATTCATCATTTTGAGAGAAAAGGCTTATGTACAGGCTACATGACTGGGCAATGCCATTGTAGTGCCAACTAATTGAGTGACTTTTGACAGAGGAACAGCAAAAAGGATTTGAATTGGTGAAGAAAGGATTTTTATGAACTAGATTGTATTTAAATTTCCATGTTGATCCTAGTCACTTGCGGCTTCTGTATGGGAAATTGCTTTTATGCAATGCTGAAAGTTGCTGTGGGATTTGCACTTGAATAAATTGAGCTTGATTGGTGTGGAGTTTGGAGGCTGCAAATTAAATGCTTAAAGTCTTGGTGAAGACTATAAATGCTAGAACATAAAAATAACAATATTTTACTTTTCTAGTGTTCTATTATCCATTGCTTTTACAGAGCTTATTTTTGTACTTCTGCTTTTTTTTTGCTAGTGTAAAAAGGACTGGGAATTATCAGTCCTCTCTAGGTAGCTGTTGTGGCAGTGTTGTTATATATCTCTATGCAGCTCTGTATTCCTGAATATAAGGCAGGTCTGAGCTGCAAGTAAAGACAGTAGAAGCCCAAAAGAAATGAAAATAATTATGTTCCCAACCAGGGAGCAGAAAATTCTTGGCTCTTGATTAGAAAAAGTAGCCAGAAAAAGAATTCCAAACTTAGAACCTTTTGGAGAGAGCCTTGCCCAGTAATTAAGAAACTAAACACTTTATTCTTGTTGATTGCAAAAGAAAGAGCTCATTTCTTTGTTGAGGACCTGGTGCAGAAATTCAAGAAACATCCCAGAGGGGTGAAGAGGGAATTTGGAATTATCCCAGAAACCTTTTTTTGCCTAATAGAAGATGGCTTGTGAAGGAGAAATTGCTCAGAACTTGAGAGATTTCCTTGCAGTTGATAGATCTGGTTAAAGTTGCTGATAATTTCAAACAAAGAACAAACAATACTCTTTGGCAGAGATTTTGCAGAAAACTAACAAAACCTAGTCAGGAGACACGCTATTTGGATTTCAGGAGTTTGGAAAAAGATAAAACTCATGTTGATAATTTTTCTTAAATTAAAGGGAAGAGTGGTAGGAAGTGGGCTGTAATCAGACTCTGGGAAATGAAATCTACCAGTTCTTACACCGTTGTCTTTCTTATGTATTTTTTCTTTTCAAGTTGGGAAGAAGAAATCTGCTTGTGCTAGTTATATTCTTTACTTCCAGTGTCCTAATGGATAATTTCATTTCAATAAGCAAGCACTGTAATATGGAGGTGTAGCAGTAAGGCAGATGGAATTTTCAGGTGTGATTTTTGCTGCTGCAGAATATTCTGAGTTGGGTGGAACTCACAGAGATCATCAAGTCCAACACTTAAGGGAATGGCCCATACAGGGCACTCAAATACATGACCTTGGTGTTACTAGCAACATGTTCTAAACAACCAAGTTAATCTCCAAGTCTCTTTTTTTTTTAGATGTATTGATTATCAAGACTCATAAATGTAGCAGGAGACAACTTCTCAGGTTATATACACTGCTAGAGCAGTACAACAAGCTAGTGCTGTCATCACTGATTTGCACTCAACAGCTGTTGAAATTGAACACCAACACTGTTCTGAGCACTGCTTCAATACTGCATGAATAGAGGTCTACCTATATGCTTTTCTGATACCCTGTTAATTTAAAAAACATGACTGGCTGTTTTATATTGGTCCCCTAAAAATGTATCTAAGAAGTTCTGGATAAAATTTCTTCCTGAATTCTTTTAGACTCTTAATTAGCCATAAAAGTTCCTTGCACTTACATAGCCTGTAATGAAAAGTTTAGAGTAAAAATTTATTTTTTGGAAATAAGATTCACAGATTATAGGAATCTTTCCTTTCACTTACCTGCTTGACCAGCTCAATATAGGAAAGGTTTATTGCTTGTTCAGAACAAATAACCTTTCCTCTAACCCTAAATCATCGTTTTTTCTTTTACCAGGTGGCTTTTATTTTTAAATCTCATTGTTTCAGTTTTATGCAGGCTGTGTGAAATGGCAGTCTAACATCTCTCTCCCATTCTTGTCACCTTTTTCCTGATGCCCCCTAAAGCCAGAACACCACCACAAAGCTCCTGCCTTCTTCTTGTGCACTTCCATTCAGACACAGCTGCCTGGCCAATGCTATTGTACTCTTAAGCCTGTACAAAGCCGTTGGACTCCCTCCCTCCTCCAAGCCAGCTGCCTTGCCTTGGCCCTGATCCCATGTGCTGAACCTGAAGAGCAGGTTCCAGTGCTGGTTGTATTCTTGCAGCAAAGGCTGCAAATGATACAGGCTACCAAGGGGTGACCTCTGAGGCACATAGCAGTGATGTAGCAGGGATCAGCTGGAGCTGCTGCTGTAGCAGCACTCCAACTCAGGTAACCCATGACTGAGGAAACTCTTTAAGCTCAGCAAACCAGTTTTGAGACATCTGCTCCTAAACCTTTCCTCATGGTAAGGTTTCAATTACTGCCAGCCCACGTAGAAGAATACCTTCCAACTCAGTTTCTAATTGGATGGTTCAGTGTATGAAAGAAGTATTAGAAGCAAGAACATGTGATGTGTAAATTATAATACAAGCTTGTAAGTGCTTATTTTAGGTAAATGAGTAGTTATAATAGATACTACAGTAATTGCTGCATAACTTTTAAAATTTGGAGTGTATTTCTAATACTTATGCTAACACCTAAGTTTTGTGGTTATAAGCACAGTTCTCCTTTTCTTAAGCATCTCTTCTACCTACCGGTATGTGTTATAATATATACACATAGTTATTTTCCTTTTTTCTGGCCTGAAATTGAATTAGCCTTTTTGCTTCCCATTGTGGCAAGGAAATAAGGAAAGTCCTGTTCCTTCCCATGGAGAGTGATTTCAAAGCTAGATATATCACTTAACATTTCTTAAAATTGCTTTCTCTGTTCCAGAGCGACTTAATTTACAGCTTTCTATATTTACAGTGTTTCATAAAAAGAAATTGTGTTTGCCTTTGTTGAATAAAAGCTGAACAGCTTGAAGTGAGCTATCTTCAAAGTAACAAGAATATTGTGCAAATACTTCAGAAAATCAAATAAAATAATCATAATCAAATGTTGCTCAATTGTGTTTGGATCCTACAAGCTGAACTCTGATCAGACATTATAAGCAAAATGCTGCAAAAGCTGGGATGGGTTTACTGGTGCTCTCTCTTCTGGACCAGAATTGTAGAGATTTGTATTCCAGCTAGAATCATTCCAAGAACTTTGTGAACAAATTTAATCAAGTCTACTTTTGTTGCTACTAAAAAAAAAGAAAAAAAAATTTAAAGTAAGGCTTTCATATCTTAGTCTTGGAAAGGTTGAACTTCCTTATTAATACTCATGGTTATGATTGCTCAGCTTCATGACACTACTTTATATTGGCAGCCCAATTTAGTGTTGTTTTTCATGTACTGCTTCCTATTGCTAAGAATCTAATACTTTGAGAGAAATATAGGGGAAAGAGAAGACTAGTATGTCTTCTGAAAAATTATGAGCATGAGAATATTTTGATATTGGCATTTCTACTGTAAACTCTGTATTAGGAAGAGACACACTTTTGATTTACATTTCTTTGGGAAAGCTAAGTTTTTGCTCCTTCTGTATTGCCTTTCTGACACAGGTGTGCTGTCTTCAAAGATCATCTTTTTTCATCTTTATGATTGGACTGTCATAGTTTTGTGTGTGGAGGACACATGATACAGGATGAGAGATTTTCGTGTCAGTGTTCTTTTTCCTTCTGTTCTTTTTGCCAAGACTATCCTGAAGTTTTTCTGTGTTCTGAAGTTTCACCCAAAGGGGACAAGTTATGTCATTTTTGTCAGCAGCCTGGACTAGACAAATTGATAATATAATCTTGTATCTCCTCAATGTTTCACTAGTTGCTCTTGTTAAAGGAGGAGCTTTCAAGAATGAGCGTGCTGTGGAGTGGTCAGAGACCTGCAGCCAAGGAGCAAGGGCTGTAAGGGTGGTTTTGGCCCTTCCACTAATACTTCAAAGTCTTTGAGATGTGAGAGATCAATTTTAATAATTCTTTATGTGGAGAGCCACTTGAAAATGTATGCTCTCAGAGTGCTCCTGTGCTTCCTTCTCTGCAAAGAGCTGGTCAGGTTATACTAGTGAATATAACAGAAGAGGTGTTTTGATTTGATAGTTACTCTTCCAGTCTTTGTTATTCTGTAAAGAAGTTTCAACATCAAGTGTGTTATTTTGCTTCAAGGGCATTCTATAATTTTGGTGTTTATTGGTACTTGTGTCTTGCATAATTAAAATGCTAAATTTTAGTAAAGATTTAATTTCAATAAATACTTTGACCATTTCATAAAGCATAAGGTAAACAGCGTAACTTCTTTTAAGTGGTATTGCTAGACTCAGACTTTATACTATTTTTTAATCTTACGAATGGTTCTGTGTGGAACTAGCTTAAAAAAACCCATAAATCTATGGCATGTATTTAAAACTGCATGATTTTATCTGGTGAGATAGATGAAACTGCTTGATTTTATCTAGTGAGATGAAGAGAAAGCTTGAATAATGGTGCAGTTTAAAAAAAAACATTCCACAGGCTTCTACAATTTAAAATTTTGTGTGATAGGAAAACTCCTTAAAGTTGTGGGAGTGGAACATAAAGTATTCCTAGTTAATAAATCTGTTTTCTTTTTCTTTTTTCAAATGCCATAGTTTAAGATGAAGACCAGGGTTCATATCTGAATATTAAAGCATCTTCTTCTCCAGTGGACCAAACTAACCCTGTATGGCAACCTCCCATTTGGTGAAGTCTGGACACAGCAAAACCCACTGGAGCCCTGATCCTCTCCTGAGTGTAATGGTCTGTGTCAGACAGCAAGGTGTCATTTGTATTTCAGTCTTGACTTCCCACTCATCACTGTGCAGAGCTGCAAAGAACTAATTCATTCTAGATTCACCAATGGTATCCAAATATCTTATATGAGGATTTTATGACAGTGTGTGACATTGCCATTGGGATTCAGTGCAGACACTCCTCTGCTATGCAGGTGCTGTATCCACCAGGATCGAGCTGCCTTGTTTTTTTCCAAATCCTACACTTCCCTTGGCATGACTGATGGTCCTGCCCAGTCAATTTTACCATTCTTTGCCCTGCTCCTGCAAATCATTCTGTTCAAGACAGAAGCAGGTTGAGATTCTAAGAAACTGCTGTTGGACTTTTCATGTCTGTACTAAGAAGAAAGAGGACAGCATGTGCAGGTAGGAGATGTCTTTCTTCGTTCTAAGCCCCAGATAAATAAAATTATTCCTCTCCTGGTTTACTGGCTCCTGTGGGGCTACTCATTTGATTTAGGAAAGTAGAGTTTTGCCCATATGGAATTTGTGTATTAGGAGTGATGTCCTTCTGATTTAAAATTATTACAGTCTGAGCATATTTACAGTTCCAACTAATTCTTTGCAGATTCTTTAAACTATATTATGTAATGTGTGTTTTTACTTTTATTGCTCTTCCTGAAACTCTAATGTTCTTGTTATTGCTGTTCTGAAAATAAAACATCTATGTAACAAGACTATCATATTTTACATTTTTTGGGACAGCCTCAAATTTAAAAAGCATGTCAAGGTGAATTGCATAATAGAATGAGGAATGCAGACCTTCCTTATTGTGCTCATGGGAAGAAAATAATCACGATTCACCTTCACCTAATCTGAAGCCAACTGAAGTGATTTTGGAAATGGAACAGGAAGGCTTTTCACTGGCTACATTTTGTTCTATATTTGAACAGTTTGAAAGCTGATTGCTTTCATCAGCATCACTTCAAATTGTTTATTGAAATCTCAGATCACATGTGGGAATGTAAAGTTTCTTATAGTATGTCAATAGAGTAATTTCTGAGAAAACACATTCTGATTTTGGAACAGTGGGTCCTGGAGAAAGATGATCTGGAGTCCTTGGAGTTGCTTAAGGAATTGATTGAGTGAATTTTGAGTTAGTACCCCAGGAACTGCATCAATAATGGCATAGAATCAAACTCCAGGAACAACTGAACTTTACGTAAGCTAGTTGTGAACTGCCAAAATGAATCACTGCAATGGCCATTCAGCCTTCTGTATTTGCCATTTTTATTTCCCTTTTTATAGAAAAGAAAAAGAAACTGGGATTTTTTCCTGGTTTTTAGGGGTCAGTGTTGAAGCTACTACAGAAAAAGAAAATTGAACAGAGTAAGCCAACAACAGATTGCAGGCATAGACACAAAAATTCTCCATGGTCAGGAGGACTTGTGATTTCCTTTTATGTTTTTTTGGCTGCTGCCAGAAGAGATAACATGTTTTGATATTTGAAGAAGTGCACAAATTCTATTAAAACTATTGCAATAGTCAGAGAATACAAAATGGCTGTCATTCATTGACAAAATTACCATCAGGCGGTATTACAGATTTTTTTCTAAATTTCCTGTTAATGATAAATCTGTCCAAACTAAGATAGAGTTACTTCAACACAAACTATATTGAAAAGCTCATGCTGGGTATTTTGTGTAGCTTTGTTCCTCTGTTTATCTACAGGGTGAGCATTACAGTTCCTGAGCACAAAACTGGGGCTCTCCACATACATTTGCTGCAATCTGTAGTTTAGGATTTCAAGATCATCTCTTTGAGGGGTTTTTGTTGTTGGTTCTTACTTTTTCTAAAATAGAGGCTATAGCTGTACATAATAGAGATTACTAAAAACTCAGACTTAATCATGTGTGATCTGTTGTCAAAATGTGGCTTCTCAGTCTTCACTCTGCTGCTTCTTACAGCATCAATCATTTCTAGAGTGCTCTGTAGTCATTATACTGTGTCTGCAAAGTCAGACTACAAAAATCTTCTGTCTCTGTCTTTTCAAAGTCCTGTTCCACCCCTTTCCCTACCACTTATCATTTTGGAGTGATAGGCCAAAGAAATATCCATAGTAATCTAAAGCCTAAGAATTAAATTTAAGATCGAATAGAATTCTACCTTACTTCCAGGCCCAATATGGAAAAATCTAATAATGCTATTTTTTCCAAAATAGGTTTTTAAAAATCCATCATAAGGGTCATCCTTTTTTTCCTTCAGGCTTTTTTTTTTTTTTTTTTTTCCCTTCCAGGGCATATTTTATTCTGATTGTGTAAAGGGATGACAAAGTTGAGGTATGACAATAGCATACACTTGACTCTGTGGATCAGTTATAGTAGTTTTAATTTTAATAAGCTCACCTGAATCTAGTGAGAATGAAGCCATGTGCATGCAGAAAGAGTTGAAGTATAGATAGTCAAGGGAATCTAAATGTGTGCTTTGGTTAACATATGCTGAATTTTACGCCATTGCTTCTGCTGTGTGAATAGACATAAAAGTTAAAACCAAATGTCTATTAAAATTCTGGAATCCAATTCACTTTATCAGTATGAACTTTTGGATAACCCATCTTATTGCTTACAGAAAAAATACTAATTGACTTAAAGCTTATTAAAATGTATAGCAGTTCTTTTTTTTATAAGCAAGAAGATACTGTAACACCACAGTGGACAACTCATGCCTTCCTGCTCCAGTTAAATGACTAACCAACTTTATCAGTGCTTTATCTTAATAAAGGTTAAGCAAGTTTTTGCTTGGAAGTACTGCCAAGTAGACGATGCACAATGTTTTTCTCCTACATAGTATAGTTTGACTATAAAAGGCATATGTCTCAATTGTTATTAAAAATAAAGGATTATGATTAAATCCTTTCTCAGGAACATTGTGGACTGAAAAAATTGAAATAACAATGAAAACTTTCAGTGTAAGTCAGTCACTATATGTTGAAGACATCACTATAGTGACACTACATTGAGGAGTTCCTATTTATCTTCTGAATGTAGAGATATGTGTCTGTGTACACCTGCTTGAGAAACCTGCACTAAAATGACCACAAAGAAGTGAATAAATTTGAGATGCCTCATGCAATACATACTATTGCTTTTTGCTGTAAAACTAAGGGAAATCTGAGTCATTGCAATCTTAGAATGTAATGCCAGACAAATGAGAACCAGACCACAAACAATGAAGCCAAGTACATCATTATAGGTTGAGTAATGTGAATGACTTACATAAACTATGGCTGATACTCAAGATTTAGCAAAAGACCATCACCCTTAATTGCACAACAACAATTAAAAACTCATTAGTCTGCAAGCTGTCCATCAAGAATAAGAATTTCATCAATTGAAGTCATAAATATTTAAGGAGGAAAATTTTTCATTTTGATTTAACCTTTTGTCTTACCTTTCTTATGCTACGAATTGCCTGTCATTTATCCAAATGCTTCTCCAAAAAGGGGAAATAATCACACTTTTTCTTCACCTAGGTTCCATTTCCAGCAAGCTTTTCCAGAAAGATTTTCCAGCAAGCTTTTCAGCCCAGGATTCTTAATAAAATCCTCTGTCTCTCTGAAGGTCTTTCTGGTTTTACTGACAGTGCTCTGTCATGAGATTAGTTTTAGGTTCCTCATTTTCAGATCTATTGACTACATATAAAAACAGTTCAGGTGATCCTAACATGCTCTTGAAAAAACAAAGTGTTATGGCTAGTAGTAAGGTCCACAGGATTTGTGATAATTTTGCTTCTACTCTTCATTTAAAAAAAAAAAGGATAAAAATCACTTCTCAACCAGGTCCTGTTAATGCTAGCTAACACCCCTCTTAGGCATTTGCTGTCTGCACTAGAAGTCATTCACTAAGAAGCACCATTTATAAGATGCACGCCCACATGATGAAATAAACCACAGATTATCAAAGCCTTTAGGAGTTTTAGAAGACTTTGGATGAGACTGTGAAGACACAAGGCATCAAACAGAGAACAAAACTTAAGTCCTGCAAGACAATGTTGTAACATCTCCAGTGCACTGTCACACAGCCACATTAAGAAAGTCTCACTTCTTCTTAAATTGCCTCAAAGACCATGGAAATTGTCTGGTGGCAGGAGGTACCAGACACTGAAGTCTTACTAAGAACAAATGCATCAGGGATTTTTCTAATGTACATTTGAAGTGGTTGGCCATGTGATCTAAATGTGTGGTAGCAGACTATCCCACAAGACATTTGAGTGTGCTAAACAAGGAATCAAGGAATCAGCTTAAGGATTATTAAGATTTTCTAGAGATAAGCCTAAAAATTGTGAAAAGTCCACTGATTTATGAGCTCATGATGTTCCTAACAACAACAGCAAATGGCAGGAAATGATTTACAGGGGTGTAAGTACATTTGAAGTGCACTAATTTCAACAACTAATGTCCAGAGAGTTGAAGAAAAGAGAGCTTTTTAAAGAGTGAGCCACACTAAATTAAGTATGGCAATTGTGTGGTGGACACATTCCTTGGATTTCATAATCATAGGAGAACTCATCATCAGAATTAATGCAGAGAGGAATTTGTTTGCTGCCATCATGGATAATAAGCAGAACAGAACAAACAGTCTCTAAGCAGTAGCTAGTTCAACTTTTTACAGCTCAAGTTTTCCAGTTCCCATTTTAAATTCCTTAGGGAGCAGCAAAATTCTAATCTTACTTCTAAATTGTCTTCCTAACAAAATTTCTCACAACAAGCACCACAGCATTTGAATGGGAGACAAAAGGTGGGGATTTGTTGGCATCTGCTGAAGAGATATCTGGTGCAAATTACATGATTTTATGGACTTATTACAGCAGATATTTTCCTTTATTGTCCTTACACCTTATTTGTCATAGATGGACTACTTGATTTTAGAAGAGGATTCAAATCTTGTCTTACTCTTTGATGTAAAGCAGAAGTTCCTACCTAGTTCAAAGGGTCTGGAGTCCAACTAATAGAAAAAACTCTAGGCTTAAAACCATTTTACTCTATTTGACAGAGAGAACAAGAATGATTTTAGAAGCTAAAAGTGTATGCATATGTATGATTGCCACTGAGATATTTGTAAAGTCATCTTATCTGGTGGTAAGAGGGCTTCTCCAAATTAAATAATCAGATGGATGCTAATACTAACTTGGATGAAGAATACTAGAATGAACAATTTTTACCCTCATATGCGACTCTTGCTGAAGCATGCCTTGATAAATGCTGCTAAATCTTAAGTATGCTGCTGAAAAATTCTTCTCTAGTGACTACTGATGAAATGGGCATTTGCTCTTCTTCTGTAACTGGTTCTTGGTAACACTTGGTACAGTATGCTTTATTTGGGTTTCAACAGAAAGAATATTTGATACTATTGATTAATCACTCGGAGTTCTAGACACAGCACAAACCGAAATATTAATAAGTAAAAAACTGAATAACTTATTTTTTTAAAGTTGAGGTAGAAAGGCATTTTATTTTCTACAATGAGTGTTATTTCATCTACTTGAAGAGCCATATGTATTTTTAAATCTGATAAAAATAAACTCTGAGTTTAAATGGATTTCATCATGTCAGTTCTGATTTCACTTCTTTTCCAAAAATTACAGACCTATAAAATTTTATGGTTTAATTGCCTGCCAGTCTTCCAGAGACGGATGACACTGACCTGTTTTTCCAATTAAATTGCAAATTAAATACTCAAAACTAATAACTATGTAATCTTTATTGTCCAATGTAATTAATTTTTCTATATATTCTGTGATGTATACTTCTGGTCTCTTCTTGTGTTTCTTGGCAGTGAAGAGCTGCAAAGAGCAAAAGAGAATCAAAACACTTTCTGGGGTATTTCTGCATGCCTAATAGAGAGAAAAGGTTTGTGAATTAGATTAGTCTTGCATTGTATCTTCTTTTATTTCTGCTCTTTGTGTCTGTCTGCTATACTATAGATTTTACAGTCCAGTACTGAGAAATATAGATATAGGTCAGGCACTGATCAGCCAAAGCACAAAGCCAGAATGCATGCTGATTCTGGAAAGAGAGAGAATTTGGTGTAAGTCCAAACAAGTTAACAATTTAGTTAAGTAATATTTTTATGCACCTGAAATACCATTATAAAATTAATGTAAGAATACTTAGTCACTCATGGCTGCATGATCTTTGATTTAGATCTAGAAGCCTTCAAATTGAATTTCATTATATCATTCATTGGCTGCCAAGACTGTGCTTTCAAATGTCCATTGCCATGTAAAAATTATGTATTTGTAGATTTACTAGTGAATTTTGTAAGTACACCTTGTCTAACCTAAAGTATTCACAAAAGATTACATTATTTATCTCAACTTTTTAAGTACAAATAAACATCCAAATATGGCCACAATATGGTCACAAATGCAAAGACGTTCTCAACTGACAGTGGAAAGCATCCAGAATGAGACTTTCTTAGCACTTAACAACACTCATTGTTAAAAATATTTGTCACTCAACAGATTCCACTAAGTTTCCCCAAAATGGGAAGTAAATTCATACCAAAGCCAGTGAGTGGCTGTAAAGAAGGAAATGAGGGAGTGTGAATATTCTTTATCACCAAGTTAAATATCTCATAACTCAGGGAGTTTCTTAGTTCACCCGTCTGAAACTGAGGGCCTGCCCTGCAGGTCAGTTTTTGCTTGTCCCTCTATTAAAGTAAAGCAACACTTCTCCCAGGTAACAGGACAAGAGGATGTGGCCTCACTTGAGTTGTGACAGGAGAAGTTTATACTCAGTACCAGGAAAAATTTCATCAGTGTAAATGAAGTGAGGCATTGGAACAGGCTGCTGAGGAAGTGATGGAATCACCATCCCTAAGGAGTGTGAGTATGGAATCTGGTGATATGGTTTAGGGGTGAACACAGCAGTTCTGGGTTAATGGTTGGACACAATGATTTTGGAGTGCTTCTCCAGCATTAATTGTTCCATGATTCTGTGTCCACATCTTCTTTTGTTCATGGCCATGTTCAAGTGTTTCAGATTCCTTTTACTACTTTCTTAAGCAAAGTCTAACATGCCCTCACCTCCCATGGGTTCAGCTGATGGTCAGCTGAGAGCCAACCCATTCAGAGCTAACTAGTGCAGCCCTGTTTTTTATGATTTGGATATCCAATGCTATAGTCTCCTATGATGATGTAAATTTGCAGTAGTTTTTGTCTCTTGTAAAAGTATCAAAATTTTGTTTATATACAAATCTAATCCAAAGATTTCACAGAGATTTACAACATTAGTCCAGAAAACTTGCACCATCATTCTTTATCAGAGATTGATTTTTTGACTCAGTTCAATTTGATTTTATTTATATTAGTTCTTTTTCACAGTGTCTGTCGTCACTATGGATCACTTTGGCACCTTCATCCTCATGTTTCTCTGTCCCCCTAAATCCTACACCTATGCTTCAGTAACAGTAGCTGTTTGTAACTTCTACCATCTCTGGTTTCATATCCTGGACTAGCAGTTCTTCATCCATTTTTTCTCCCAGGTTCCTTGTGTTTATAAAATAAAGGTTTCAGGTGTGTTTCATTAAACATGCCTAAAATTTCTGGAGAGCAACTTTCCCACCCACATTTGTCCTGTGCAGACTTGGCTTCTAGTCACATTTTAACAAAAACAAGTCTTTGTTGCTTTCCATAAATGTCATCAGACTATAAGCTATTTTTTGTACAGTAAGCATACCATAAAACTGAATAACATTCTAGGAGTATAGACAGGCCTATGAAAATTGCAGTAGGAATAAAATTCAAGTGTTACTCAACCAATTCATTTAAAGAAAGGATTTTTAATTTTTGGGTTATTTAAAATTAAACCTGGATTGAGAAGCAGTGAAATTTTTATTCCAATACTTAAATTCTTATTTTAATTCTTATCTCTTAAATTAATTTTCCCCCCTTTTTTATAAAATTAAATACAAGCGCTGCTTGTCTTACTGTCTTGCTGTCTTACTGCCCTACAGCAGAATCTGGAAGCCTGGGAATGTCCATTCCCAGGTAGCAGGCAAGGCCAGGAAGCTCAGCCAAAATGGGGCTGGAAATGGGACCTTGAGCAAGGGCTTTGCCTTGTTTGGAGGCTGCCAGCCTCCAAGGCTCTCCAGGCTCTCTATGCTGAAAGCCATTCTTTCCTGCCTCTTTCCATATCCTCCCCAGAACAGTGCTTTGCAAAGATGGAAATTACCGTTTTTTGTCTTAAGAACTGCAGTTTTCTAAAATCAAAATACAAACCTTTTGGAAAAAAAAATCTGAAAGGTAATTCCAAAATAGCCTGAATACAAATTCTATTCAGAAATATTCCTCTTCTTTTCAAGTCTTAAATCTGTATGATATTTGGGAACACTTCAGATCTGTCACTTTGGCTGACATCTTGGGAAATAAGGACTTGTATTGATTGAAGGTTTTAATTCTGATAAGGCCTGAATTAATTTCACCTTCCTGAAAAATGTCTGCCTTTACCATTAAATTTCAGAGAAAACTACCTGCAGGAGGTGCAAATGCAGCTTGGTCAGTTCTTTTACCCTATATATCAGAGTACAACTAGACTTTATTTATTCTAATTCTATTTATTCTAAATTCCAAAAAGCGATTTCTGAAATAGACTTCTAGATCCATAGATTTAGGAATAGATCTGAATGTTAGCAGAGATCTAGGCACAGGAAAGAGTTAATCATAATTTTGTTGCTTATATGAAAGTCTGGCTCTAAACCTTGGTACAGTGTCCAAAAGCAAAAGCTATGACCTGAATTGGCATTATCTGTCTGTTCAAGAAATTAGTAGCTAATTATAAAAGTGATGGGGAAATTCTGACTACTGGCAATATGTCTCTTAAAGGTTTAAAGGCCATGGACTTAACAGCTGTAGTTTCATAGTTATATTCATATCAATAACTTAAACTATCATTTTACTAATACAATCATGTTACCATTTTAGTATCTATTATCTAAAGCAATTATCTAAATACTAAGTTACTATTAATTCTTGAGTTGTCAAACTCAAGTTGTCAAACAAGTGTGGTTAAAAACAAACCACAGAATATTTGCAATAGGTTTTTAAAATGTTGAACAGATTTCTGATTAGAAGAGATGGAAAGCCAGTTCTGCCCCCATTACAATGAAAATAATTAATTCATGTCTTAGTATAATTGAATTTTAGCAGTTGTAATTACAGTATATTAATAATATGTTTTAACACCTGTGTTTTTAGTGACACTATATACAGATAGCAAAGACTAAAATAATTAGATTAAACCCAGTGAAAACTTTTCCAGTAAGGATCATAGTAAAACTAGGAAGTCGCAGTGAAGTTGGAAGAACATCCCATCAATACCTACCTGTGAAACAGCACACATTTGTTCCCCTTTTAAATAAATAATTGCCAAATGAAAAATTTTATACAACCCTCATAATGTTATTTCTAGAATTTATAATATAACTTTGTAAAATGCATAAAGTATTTTACAACATAAATCAGTAAGGTATTTATGAACATTATTGTATTTTTTTTAAAAAAAGTAATTTTCTAAGATAATATTATGGAACAGTGACATTAAATTGTGTTATTTTCCTATCGTCCTGTTAGACACATACAGAAAAGATACAATCATAGACAACTAACTAGGTGCAAAAGATATGTCAACACCATTATATATTAATTTTCAAGACTTATGGATGACCTATTGTTGGTAGGGCTTTCCTCTCCTTTCAGTCAGCAAATAAGAGCAGCCTCCTTAAGAAAATCACTGTACTCCCACCTGCATCTACTTGAGTGTGAGTAGATGGTGTTTGAGGTCCTTGTGACTGGGCAGATAGTGTCAGCCCCTGCAGAGACCACACCAGGCTGGGGCATCTCAGATTTAGCAAGGAAGAATAGAAATGAAGCGCTGCAATTGCTCACCTCGTGCTTGCTCGTGGGAGGAGCAGGTGGAGTGACACTTCAGTGGGCCAACCACTGATGACTGGCCATGATCTGCAGCTCACAAAGGAAGTTGAGGAGGTAGCATTGATGTCCTTTTCCTCACTTCCTGAGGAGGTTGGGGCCTGCTGGAGTCTTTTCAGGGACAGCTGATGCTGCAAGTACAGCCCATCCACCAAGGGCTGCGTTCGGCTGCTGAGGAGCTGTAGCTCACAAATTACAGGAAACAGACTTTCCAGAAATGAATGCGTGTTCCTGCAACCACATTTAAAATTAATTTCTTAAAATTTACTCTGAAAAAAACCCAAATTATACCTTTCTATTTGTTCTTGGTCCTGCTTCCACTCCTCAGGGACTCTTGATCTAACCTCATTTTGCTCAATTACTGAGGCCAGTCAACACAGCAATGTGTGTCATTTAAACAGGTCAGGATATGGACTTAAGGCTTCAACTTTTTAAAAGTTTCAACAAACGATTGATTATTTTGCTGACAGTCACTCTGGGTCACCAGCCAGGAATGATGAACCTGGTGGTGAATCTGATATTGATTTGGGCAGTTGTATTTTCTTTCATGGTCTAAACAGGTTTGGACAATGTATTAAGGGGGAACTAAAAGGCATTAATCTGCTCCTTGACAGGCATTCCTATGTGTTTAGGTAGATTCAGATCAAGGGTTTTGGCACAAATGAATGAAAAAATGAGCGCAAGAAAATTCAGTTTAATGACTGAGTTCTCTTGGGTAATCATCCAGCAGTTACAAGATATGCCAGGTTTGGCAAGAGGACGCAATTCCGCAAACAAGATACTTTAATATAAACTTAGTTATATCACATTTTCCTGTTTACTAAGGCTCTGGCCTTAAGATAACTCTAATAATTGTACTTGAGACAATTGCTTATGATGAGCCAACTCTGTTGAAATAAAGAGCTTTTGAAATTTCCTCTTGCTTTCCCTAGGGATTTCTGTTGTAAAAATGGATTATGATATGACTCTAAGAAAACTTGGTATAACAGGAGCTTTAAAGGAAAGAAAAATTATGGTTTTTTTGGTAAAACAATAATTTGAGAAGGATTTATGGAATAGGCAGTTATATTACAAATACTCACTGTATGTCCAGGATAACCAATTGAATTATTTTACAAGATACATTTTGGTTAGCGATAAAAGCTGTATTCCTGTTGGGATTCAAACAGAGAACTGCCCTAATCCTTTGTTCTCATATGTTTATTGCTTAAAATGTGCTGAAATGTCCCATGTTAGCATCTCAGCAAAGGAAACCTAAAGGAGTTTTATAATTTTTCTTTTCTTTTTTAAAATCCTCCCACTAATAAATTTTACTTTTAGTGAAGTTACCAACCCTTTCCTATACAAAATAAAATACTAAACGCCAACAGATTGTAAACCTGTTTGAATGTTTGAGCCCAGTTCCTCTGTGATTACAGGAGTGGAAAATTTCTACTTTGTCACACCCTGTCTAACACCATCTGATGTCTGAATTTTCTGCTGCTGTAATAGTGACTAAAACAAAATTGAGAAATCCTCTCTGAATGTCATGAGCATCCAAAAAAGGTAAAAAACCTGATAATGAAAACACTGTTCTTCCTAGCCACAGAGATGGGCCCTTAATAACCCATCTTTTTCTAATTGTGAACCGTATCTGTGATAGTTCAAGTGAGGATCTGTCAGACTTACTCTAGAGAAAGTACTTTGTGAACCTTTAGACCCTGCACTCTGTGTTAACTCCTGAAATTCAGAGCCTTGGTCTAACACTGTGGCTGAAATGATTTAACACTCCTTACACTCTTTGTGCTAAATCTCACATATATGGACCAACTCCAAACCCACCAAAAATCTCTTTCTGCAGCACAGATCCTTTTATTGCAGGAAGCGTAATTTTGCTTTATTTTTTTTTTCATTTGCATGGTTTACCACTACCCTGTATTTCATGGCTGCTATTATACTTATGCAAAGTTATTTGTTTCCTATCTGGAGCTTACTAAAAATAGGCCATTACAAATGACAGTTTCCCCACAAGACCCCATTCTTGTAATATTTTTTTGTTACTATGGGCATGTTTGTTATGGTAGATGAAAAAATCCACAGATGGAATATTGAGTGTGAAACTGAGGCCACTGGATCCCCTGTGTCCCTGAGCGGAATAAAAAGAGACACTTGTTTATTAATAACTGTTTAATTTTTTTTTATATAAAGTGGTCTAACAAAGGCATATTTTTCAGAAGAAAAGTTTTTAGTTTTGGACTCCTAACAATTTTTTTTGGAGAAAGAGACTAATGCAGAATATGTTTCCAAAACATTGCCACTATGAAGCCCTGAAACAATTGTATATTTAAAATACTCCTTTTTCTTCTCTCTTCCACTTGCTCTTTCGCTAAAGAAGCCCGTTTTAACTTTGAAAGATTTTTTAGAAAGCATTACAAAGAATGTAACTTCATTAGCTGCAGTCTCATCAGAAAGCCATAAATAGGTGATTATGGTTCCAAATCATTTTTCAAAAAGTAATAAAGTATAGCTTCTTCCATTTTATCTGTTCTGGACAGACTTGACACACTGCAAGCAACTTCTATCAGGCTGTGCTGGGAAGCTAGACAGTGACTCATATTGTAGCTTACTAGTTGAAATAATGAAGTTTGGCATCTCTTTTATTGATCTCTGTTCTGGTAGGACTGCAGAGAATATTTTGAGTATATATTAAAAATATACTATGAGGGAAAAATGCTACAAAAACAGAATTCATAACACAGTTGATAACCTGGCAAGATCAGGTAGCAATAGGTCTGGTGAGGGCCCATCATAGAAGCTCTCTTCCTGCCAGAGTAAACAGTGCTGGCAGAAGCAGAAAGCAAGCTCATCACCACGGGTAGGATATGTGTCCTTCTTAGAGGGGTAACTGGCACATCTGCTCTTGCAATCTGGTGCTGGAATCTCCAGGAAACATATTCTTTTAGTGTCTGTACTCTGATAATGAGCTTAGCAACATATAACCTGAAATTATGTGTTGTAGTTTTACTCTGTTGCTTGTTTTGGCTACCAGAACCTGCATTTTCCTTCTCAATCTCATTTTATGTAACTCTTACGTTAACATACATTAGCCTGCTCATTGATTTTTAACTGCAGCTGGAACTATCACGTAGTGGCAGCAAGTGAACCCTATAATGGAACTCGGAAGTTACTTGAATATTGACCAGTTACCTAAATTGGTTTGAAATGGTTCATAGTGAAGCTGGCAGTTTTTGGGTTTTTTTTCATTTTTTATGGAGTGTGGAAGCTGCAGTGAAATCTAGGTACCTCAGGTGGTAGCCCCACGTGCAACTGTGGAAAAAGCTCGGGGCTTCGTCATGCAGTCTCAGCCCCAGAATCCTCACCTGCCTCCTCCCAGAGGAGTCCATCTTCTGGACACCACCCTACAAGGCATGTACCCAAGGGATAATCCTTCACAGGTTTGAGAACAAATAATCCTCCTCCCTGCAGTGCATCTGGAGGCCAGGTGGGAAGGAGATGAAAGATAAATTTTCTTCTAATCCACTTTAGTCCAGTTCTGAGGAAAGTCTGATGTGCCAGGGTGGGTGTTATAACATGTCTGGGACCATCACCATAACCGTAACCTGAATACTTCATAGCTCAAAACTGATTCTGACTTTTTCAGGCATTCTGCAGCTGTTGAAGATTGTTACCTGCATAGGATGCTTTACAGTGTACTCACAGTAAAACCAGATACAGCTTGGTTTTTGTTTTCATGGATCTCAAATACACATCCCAACTAGTGATCTGCACATAACGGTTGTGTGCACCAACATTTCCTCTCTTTAAATGTGACTGTAGACATTTTCAAAGCTGAGCATTGCAAACCAAGTGAGAGGTGCATGTTCCAGAGACTCCAGCTGAGGTCTCAAAAAGATAATGGTATTTTATATAAATAATAAGAGAACTGAAGTTCACCATGGGAGTTTTCTGCTATGAGTACCACAAAGACAGAACAGATGTTTTTCCCAAAAAAGTAAGCTCTGGAAAATACGATGTAGTACTTTAAATATGACCAAAGGTGTTTAATCACACTTGTGCTTGCATGAATACAGAACAATTCACTTACAACTGATGTAGTAGTCATGGTATAATTTCATGTAAGACAGATCATTATCAGTTGCAATCAACTGCACATTCTTCCTTAAACATGGTTATCTCAAAAAACAAAATTTTTCTCAGGATGTGATGTTTTTTCTTAACCTTCTCACCTGTTTCTCCAGTGTAATACTATGCTTAAAAATTAATTACTATGCTGGTAAAATTTGAAGTTGTTTCATTTCAATCTAAATACAGTAAATTTCCCAAAATTAAAAAAAAAAACTTAATCAAACCAAACCAAACCGAAAACAAACCAGTGCAGTGGAGTTATATTAGTGCAAGAATGAATCTCATGCCACAGTTTCATGTCTGAGAAGAACTCAAGTCACATCATTTGATCCAGATGTGGGTCTAAAACATCCTCAATCCAGACTCAGGAAACACTAAAATTTAAGACTGTTTCCACAGTGTTTACTTGGCCAAGTCGTACACGTGTTATTTTCTATTCCTGGTTTCCTTATTAAATGGAAACCTTAATGTATCATTTTGTTATTTATGGTATACCATAAAAACTACAGAATATATACAACCTGAAGAGTTAAAACTAAGGAAGTTAAAGCTTAGCTTTTGGCTTTCCTGACTTTCCGGGAACGTTGCTTTATTTGTGTTAGCTTGCATGTATTTTCTTACATAAATTTACTTGCTTTATGGAAATTCTAAGAGTTGCAAGGCTGCTTTTGGCTCTCTCAAAGCTGTTAGTCTGTTACCTCTTTAGAAATTATTTCATGTCTGTTTACAGCACGTCCCAGATGTGAATTCTGACCAAATGGTTAAACAAACAGCGATTATTCTCTTTGACTAGTATGAAATCCACTATGAGGGCAAGGGTAAAGCAATTATTCAGTTTAAACGATTGCTTGTTTTAAATCTCTGTTTTGATGTTGTAATAGTCCGGACAGGGCTTTTCCGCACAAACCTGTTCAACAAGTATTGCTCGGTCCCCAAAGTGTGCTGGGGTGCTGCTCTGACCAGGGAGAGCGGTGTGCTCCCTCTGGTGGCATCCAGGACTGGCTCCTCCTGCTGCTCCAGGGGAAGAAAGTGATGGAGGAAGTGCGGAAATGCGGAAGGAAGTGCGGAAGGAAGGAAGGAAGTGGCAGAAGGAAGGAAGTGGAGGAAGGAAGTGGCGGAAGGAAGTGGCGGAAGGAAGGAAGTGGCGGAAGGAAGGAAAGGAAGGAAGGAAAGGAAGGAAGGAAAGGAAAGGGAAGGAAGGAAGGAAGGAAGGAAGGAAGGAAGGAAGGAAGGAAGGAAGGAAGGAAGGAAGGAAGGAAGGAAGGAAGGAAGGAAGGAAGGAAGTGGCGGAAGGAAGGAAGGAAGGAAGGAAGGAAGTGGCGGAAGGAAGGAAGGAAGTGGCGGAAGGAAGGAAGGAAGGAAGGAAGGAAGGAAGGAAGGAAGGAAGGAAGGAAGGAAGGAAGGAAGGAAGGAAGGAAGGAAGGAAGGAAGGAAGTGGCGGAAGGAAGGAAGGAAGGAAGGAAGGAAGGAAGGAAGGAAGGAAGGAAGGAAGGAAGGAAGGAAGGAAGGAAGGAAGGAAGGAAGGAAGGAAGTGGCGGAAGGAAGGAAGGAAGGAAGGAAGGAAGGAAGTGGCGGAAGGAAGGAAGGAAGGAAGTGGCGGAAGGAAGGAAGGAAGGAAGGAAGGAAGGAAGGAAGGAAGGAAGGAAGGAAGGAAGGAAGGAAGGAAGGAAGGAAGGAAGGAAGGAAGGAAGGAAGGAAGGAAGGAAGGAAGGAAGGAAGGAAGGAAGGAAGGAAGGAAGGAAGGAAGGAAGGAAGGAAGGAAGGAAGTGGCGGAAGGAAGAGCAGGAAGGAAGTGGCGGAAGGAAGGAAGTGGCGGAAGGAAGGAAGGAAGGAAGTGGCGGAAGGAAGGAAGTGGCAGAAGGAAGGAAGGAAGGAAGGAAGGAAGGAAGGAAGTGGCGGAAGGAAGTGGCGAAAGGAAGGAAGTGGCGGAAGGAAGGAAGTGGCGGAAGGAAGTGGCGGAAGGAATTGCCGGAAGGAAGCGGCGGAAGGAAAGGAAGGAAGTGGCGGAAGGAAAGTGGCGGAAGGAAGGAAGGAAAAGGAAGGAAGGAAGTGTCGGAAGGAAGGAAGGAAGGAAGTGGCGGAAGGAAGGAAGTGGCGGAAGGAAGTGGCGGAAGGAAGTGGCGGAAGGAAGGAAGGAAGTGGCGGAAGGAAGTGGCGGAAGGAAGGAAGGAAAGGAAGGAAGGAAGGAAGTGGCGGAAGGAAGGAAGTGGCGGAAGGAAGTGGCGGAAGGAAGTGGCGGAAGGAAGGAAGGAAGGAAGGAAGGAAGGAAGGAAGGAAGGAAGGAAGGAAGGAAGTGGCGGAAGGAAGTGGCGGAAGGAAGTGGCGGAAGGAAGGAAGGAAGGAAGGAAGGAAGGAAGGAAGGAAGGAAGGAAGGAAGGAAGGAAGGAAGGAAGGAAGGAAGGAAGGAAGGAAGGAAGGAGGGAAGGAAGGAAGGAAGGAAGGAAGGAAAGAAGGAAGGAAGTGGCGGAAGGAAGGAAGGAAGTAGCGGAAGGAAGGAAGTGGCGGAAGGAAGGAAGTGGAGGAAGGAAGTGGCGGAAGGAAGTGGCGGAAGGAAGGAAGGAAGGAAGAGGCGAAAGGGAGGAAGGAAGGGGCGGAAGGAAGGAAGTGGCGGAAGGAAAGGGCGGAAGGAAGTGGCGGAAGGAAGTGGCGGAAGGAAGGAAGGAAGGAAGGAAGTGGCGGAAGGAAGTGGCGGAAGGAAGGAAGGAAGGAAGGAAGGAAGGAAGGAAGTGGCGGAAGGAAGGAAGTGGCGGAAGGAAGGAAGTGGCGGAAGGAAGGAAGGAAGTGGCGGAAGGAAGGAAGTGGCGGAAGGAAGGAAGTGGCGGAAGGAAGTGGCGGAAGGAAGGAAGGAAGTGGCGGAAGGAAGGAAGGAAGTGGCGGAAGGAAGGAAGGAAGGAAGGAAGGAAGGAAGTGGCGGAAGGAAGGAAGGAAGGAAGGAAGGAAGGAAGGAAGGAAGGAAGGAAGGAAGGAAGGAAGGAAGGAAGGAAGGAAGGAAGGAAGGAAGGAAGGAAGGAAGGAAGGAAGGAAGGAAGGAAGGAAGGAAGGAAGGAAGGAAGGAAGGAAGGAAGGAAGTGGCGGAAGGAAGGAAGTGGCGGAAGGAAGGAAGGAAGTGGCGGAAGGAAGGAAGTGGCGGAAGGAAGGAAGGAAGTGGCGGAAGGAAGGAAGTGGCGGAAGGAAGGAAGTGGCGGAAGGAAGGAAGTGGCGGAAGGAAGGAAGGAAGGAAGGAAGGAAGGAAGGAAGGAAGGAAGGAAGGAAGGAAGGAAGGAAGGAAGGAAGGAAGGAAGGAAGGAAGGAAGGAAGGAAGTGGCGGAAGG